>NC_051176.1:257788127-257908126 GCF_013339695.2 Rhipicephalus sanguineus
GCATGTGCTCGAACCTTGTATTTCTGGAAAGAATTAAATACAGTTTCGGAAATAGTGCCTTGTTATTTGCTGGCGTGATTGCAATATAGAATGATCTGGCATTTATTTTGATAGCTGGCAGTGCTTTGACTTATTTCACTAATTTTGTTCAATCGTATTCAGTAACTGCATACATCAGAGGGACTTTGGGCCAGTTGTCCACCGCGTAGCGCACCTTGGCTTATTATTCGAAATTTTTTCCTGATTACACGAGCGAATCCCCTTCGTGTGATTCAGAAAGAAATCGCTAACTTAAGTTGATCATATAACAATTTTATTTTATTTTATTTACAAGTCAGGGCGCGATAACAGTACGGTGCGATGCCGATAGAGCGATCTCCGCTTCCCCTCATCATGTAGCTTTATTGGCACTTGATGAGGCACGCGAATCACAGAGCCGTGTTTATTACTACTCGTTTGAATTTGTGCTTTTTATCTTGAGCTATGTGCTCCACGAATGTGCTCCATGAAATAAAAAAAAAGCTTCATCGTTTCGGCACTATCTAATACAACACGCTGCAAGTGAAATCTTTGAACTTCTCGATCATTCTGACCGACATTACAGTTGCTTCAGAACTCAACTTCCTCTGCTGCAAAAAGAGCTCATACTCGGTGACTGACTCCGAATTTCCGCATTCCAAACTTCACATTGATATTTAAAAAATATTTTTGGCGGCGGAAAACTGTACCCGGACCGAATTCGCTATGAGCCCTCTCTTAAATTGTCTGGTGTTCGTTAGAATAAGGATTGGCTGGAATTTGCTATTACAAGCAATTCTAGCCTAAGTGCCCTGTCCTCACGACGGGCCCCGAGACCGTATTCCCAAAAATATTTTCAGTTGTCCTTTAAAGTGGACCATCATTCGTCAAAGGCTGGTACACAAGCCGAAACGTTAGCAAAACCAACGTGCGTCGTACTCTTCTTTTTGCTCCTGATTCTGCTGGAGCCAGCGTGATTTCTTTGCCACAAACTACTCTCTCTCTCTCTCTCTCTCTCTCTCTCTCTCTCTCTATATATATATATATATATATATATATTGTAATTTCGTTTTAAGGGCTCGTTATTAAATCTCCTTTGATTCTCCGGAAGTCTCGTGAACGTTCGACACAAGGACGCTTTCACCTATCCAATTTCCATGACGTTTCAGTCATGAATTTAAACGAGGACGCCTCGGCACCGACGCTGAAGGGCGCCGCGTACGCTTTCTCCGTGAAGTGCATACGTGATTCACACTGAACCATGTTTCATTCGCCTGTCGTCCACAGATTGCGCAGTTGTCGCAATGCAGCGGCATTCCACTTAAGCTGGAACAAGATGCGTTCTTTCATTCTGCTCACATTCTGCTTGCTCAAGATGTGCTACTGTTCAGCCCGAGAAGAGGAAAGAAGGCCCCATTTTCGTTATTCTCAGTATTCTTCAGCTTTTCTTTCTTTTCTTTATTTTTGTTTTACTGCGTGACCACCAAGTTTTTCTTTATTAGTCTTGCTCTTAGCTTGTCGGGTGAGGGGAAAAGCATCACGTTTCTGCAGTTCTGGCGGAGCTCTTTCTGCTAACTTGCTTGCACTTGTACTTGGGACCGCAAGCAACGTGATACCTTCCCTAAGGCGATGGCGCCTTATCGAACATTCGGAATCCCTTCGCAAACGCTGTTCACTCACTCACGGAGACTAGCACCTCTCCACCTCACCTGGTCTTCTTCCACTTTCGGCGCCCGAGTGGGGGGCGAGAATCGTTCAGGCATCTTCGGTTTCTCGTCCTTTACGGCAAAGACCATTTGCTAATGTCCCGCGCGCCGTACTTGCGGTCAAAGGAACCGTTCACTGACCGAATGGGGCTTCCAACGGTGATTTGGCAGTTTCGTTTTAGTGGTGCTCAAGCTGCAGTCCCTTATGTTTCATGCATGGCCTTCTTAAATGTGGTGCTTATTTTACTGTGTTGCTTCACTGAGCGTAAACGAGCCCAAGGAGTAACAGGATTCAGGCGGAGGTGGTCACAGATGACTGTTTCGCACAGTCGAATGAGCGCTTTGCAGTGTTCCGATGCGAGCAAGATATACTAACAGCGTATAACATATCCTCAGCTACCTCTCAGCCATGTAGAGCGACCGCCCGATCGAACAACCGACCGATGGGGTATCTAACCTCGAGTGATGACGCACTGAATTAAGAATGGCGTACGCGTTGAGACGCTTGGCACGTTTTCCGAAACGCTGATGGTTCAAGAACTTCCTTCATGAAAGCCAGCACGTTGAGAGGTCGACGGAATGCCGTCGAGCCCCCATTCAATCGAATGTGGCTGCAGATAAGTACTTCATCAATGACAATTATGTGCTCATTGGCTGTGACAATCATTGTTACACGGTTTCTGCTGAAATTTTTCGGCATGTATATAGATAGCGTAAGTTCCTCACGCAGTAACAACTGGCAGTTGATTAAAATGACCGAGCACTCTTTTACGCATACCGTTCGCGGTACGCAACGAGTTATGTCACTCTGAGGCCAAGCAAGAGATCGCAATCTTGAATTCAGGCCGTGACGCTCACCTGTATTGGGCAGCTGAATCTCAAAACGGCAGTATGCTGAGGTTTACGACAATATTAATGGGCGATAAGGTGTCAGAAACAACAAAGTACTTCAGCTGCGCCTCTTTCACGGCTGCTAGATTGTTCTGGGATGTGAAACATTGTTCCACGTTAGATCAAATCTATTGAAGATGTTGACGAGGTTACTCGCGCTCCCCGTGTGCTCTGCCTTGGTGTTACAAAATTTGGTGGAATTCTTCGTGCCTGTGTGCTTTAAACAGTGGGCTTTTTTTACCCGTTTTAGACGCTGATTTCTTATGAGCTCGCCATTAGCTACAGGCTGTTGGTACTGGTGGTGAAGCAACGATAAATGAACCTGCCGGATTTTTTTTCCATCCTTGCTGCGAATTTTGGCATGAAATCACTGAATTTCGAATGTCCTCTTTTAATATAAAGGCAGTCATCGCTGGAACTGCATTTGTATGGAGCGCATTCAAAAGAAATATTTAGAGACTGGATTTCTAGGGACAAGAAATGTGGGTTTTAGACTCCTATGGCAGCCACCTAAAGGCTCACATTTGGCATGATATATAGAGTTAGTATATAAGGGGCAACGAGTCGTTACCAAACCACGCCCTACTTTATGTATTGAATGTTCGTAGCCAATTTTACGGCATAGGAAAGTTCCGTAGTACTCATATATATGGTCGAACCTAGGAGTTTCTTCACAGGCTCTTGACAGGCCAGGCGCACACTAGGCCGCCTTTTTGTCAACCCGCATACAGCTATCAACACAGTTAACGCATTTGTTGCGATATGAACAGCACGTAGGGAATATTCAGTAGCCAGAGTTTACTGACAATGGTGCAAGATACAGAGCAGGCAGGAAAAAGCACAAAATGCGCTAGGAAAGCCGCCAAACTGTTAATGACAGAAGCCAATATCGGTGCATAATGCATTAAACTGAACAAATGTTTAAAAAATAATAAAACCAAGCTTTGAGTTGTGCGCGTTGACAAAACTGTAAAATTTATAGCGGCAGTTGGCAGTGCATCCAGCATTCTTTGCGCACATTCGTCTAACAAACATGCCACGCATGTCTACACGGAGAAAACTCTATTCAAACTACAGCCGCAGAACAGCTATCGCAAAATCTTGCGCATTCACCCTGCAATACGGAAACTGCGCAAAAAAACACGAAAAACAGATTGAATCGAAGGCGATAGGCACGCTGTGAAAAGAATGGAAGACGACAGCATAAATTACGAAACAAACTCAGTTATTGACCTTAAAAGGAATAAGACAATTTGGATAAGTCATATAAAGTCTAGAAGATATAACCGAGGAAAAAGTATGAGGGCAGGAAGAGAAATGTACTGTAGGGTTCCATAGATTCAGATATTTTTTGTTTTAACACGAAAGTGTTTTATGCCGGGGTCCACCAAGATTTTCATGACATACTTCCATCACGGAAATACGTCAGCAAAATGACCGCCATCAAATGGCAAAGAAAAGAAACTATAAGAAAAAGTTCCGCTTACAGGAGTCGAATCCATGACCTCTCGGTCCACGACGATGGCGGCGGGAGTTAAGCCCACTGAGCTACCGCCAAACACATAACGGAGGCTACATGAACGCGCCTTTTATCTCTCACACCTTCCTCTCACTGTGCTCTTGCATGGATGGCTGGATAGATAATATGAGCGCCTCCTTTATAACGTGGTAATGGTGTGCCACCAGGCTCGAAAAAAAAAAAAAAACGCGCTGTTGCGGCGACCGTCCCATTCGGCGCGTTTCCAATAGAAGTGCAGTTTCGTATAAGGGTCATTCCACGCCAACTGTCCCAGTTGGCGTGGAATGAATTGCGTTACTTATTCCACGGGGCTCTCTGAATCAACGGACGTCACAATAAGTGAAGTCTCGACGTTCATGTAAGCCGTAGATAGGAGGCGTAAGCGTGGACGTCTATAGCGGATCCACACTAAGTTCATCTATGTACTCCGCAAGGAACGACGCACGATGTGACGACGCGCGTGTATTCACGCCTTCCGTACGTCGTCCGTGACAATAGGGACGGAATATCCCAATCTATTTTTGTGTGGTTACAGGCAGCAGATTTTTTGGTTAAAGTAGGATTTGTCGGTCTGGTAAATGCAATTTTACAGCTGTTATGAGATCACAAGAACACACGATATTTGTGGCATAGTTGTACGCCGCTGCCGTCACCTCCGGTGTGCGTAAAAATGCAATAAGCAACGCGATTCATTAAGGGGGAATTGTGGCGCCTAAGCCAATGGCATTTTAATATTTTTAGCTCTGTTTATTATCACCTTTATATGCAGTAAACAATATAAAGTACTAACAGAAGGAACTTAAAGCGATGTCATACGAATACACTAACTCTTTTTTTATGCAGCAAATTCAGTTGGTTGGTATTGCCCCATCAGCAAAACAATGCAACGGTGGGACTAAACTTCAAAAATTTTTTTCTCGACTAAGACAAAAACTACTCTGATTAAACTTTCTCTGGACAAAGTTGCTATGATTCTCAATCGTATGCGCTTGCCCGCTTATTTTTTCTTGGACCACCTTAGGGTGCTACAGACGTCTCAACATAGGCCAATGTAGCGTCTTTGCCAAGTTCAGGATTTTATTTTAGAGCCTATGCGCCGTACACGGGCAAAACAAAAATTTAGGAGAGAGTACGTCTTATTGAGAGTTTTATAAAAAATAATTTCTGCATTTGATCGATAATTGTCTTTTGTAAAAAATTCCCGAAAACACAAAAATTTACTCAACTTTACCTACGCTCTAAGGAGTAAAATATATAAAGCTGCTATAGGGAACTGCCCTATAATGAATTAACGATGCTCGAAAAGCGCAAAAAAGCAAGTGTTGAAAGAATGCCTGGAACGGTCGCTTTATAGCGAATTTTTTTTTCGTACCTGGTTTTACAACATTTCGTGAAGTTCAAATGGCGCTCACGTGCCCAAAAAAATTTTTGCCGCTCAAATTATTTTGGGAAAATACTGTAGAAGTAATGTCTATATGTGTGTAATTTTCTCAGACTCTTTGAGAGAAATCGATTTTTCTCGAGCGCCCCGACTGGGACAGTGGCGTGGAATGACCCATAACACACCGCGAGGTGGTGGCTTCAGCGCAAGCCTCGCTCATAGCGGCCATCCATATCGAAAAATAGCTCTTCGATGCTCGCCCGGCTGTCGCACCGCGTTCCCCGCTCGCCCTGTGAGAATTAACTGCCAGGCTTGAGGGAAGACACAACGCGCGTAGCGTTTCTCTTCGCGTTTCACGACGCTTTGGAGGAGTGCATACCGAGTATCAGTGTTTATTATGTGCTTGTTGATGCCATATTTGCGCGGGATTCACCATATGCGGTGTCCACGTATATGTTAAGAACTTCAGCTACCGCAAGGGTTAAATCATGATCATGGGCGTTAGTCGTCGGTGCGGAGATATGCCACTAGGCGTCAACGTGAGTGCGTCCACATCTGGCGGTGCTACATCTGCCAAGCAAGAATAGACAATATACAAGCTCTGATATACCAATGCACTAAAGCAATAAACTACTTCTGTGACGACACACTTCACTTTCGTGATATACCGATTCCTATGACAGACGGATCAACCATCTTTTTGGAAGTTTGTAGGCTGCTTCGTCTGCTGTTCATGGTGATTATGGCGACAATGACAATGATTATGACGGGAGTTATGATGAGAAGGAATAAATTCAATAACTATAATGTGTCTTTGTGTAGAAGAGGAGCTGGTGAGGCAGCGCTGCATATGTACTGGCAATTTTTTCACCTTTTATAGGACTCAAGTCGAAGGACAAATAACCGTTATGCCTCTACACTCTAAGAAGAAAACGATTACGTGTCACTCGTTTTGGACAGCCCTGACTTGCCACATACATAACTCTCTTTAAAGATGCGCGTTAACTCTCTTTTGGAGAGTTGCGCGTCAGAAAGGGTTAAAACTCTCCAAAAAGAGAGTGAACGTGCATTTTTAAAGAGAGTTATATACGTGAAACGTCGAGACTCAAAAAGTGTAACATGTAATCTGTTTTTTTTTTACTAGAATGTACTGAACTGTTAAAAAGATAGCCTAGATATTATGGACCGTCAATAACAGTAGACGTGAAGCTTCACTGATGTATTTAGATATTTACGTTAATTCAAACTATTATGCGTTCTCACATCAACGTTGATACTATACATACATTATGTAGAATAAATAACTTAGGACGTCGCGTTCGGCATTTGAAAACTGCACAGTAGGTTATCAGGGGCTTTGCATTATTTCTCACAGCTAAGTAAGCAAGTTTATCTTTTTTTTTTACATTTCACTCCCATAAACATGCGGCTGCCTTGGCCGGGTAGTGGAAACTGTGATCTAGTGACTTCGCACCTACAGCACTCAATTACCGCTTCGGGTTGTTATGTATGTATACAGACGCCATATTGTCACCATATTTACTTGATATGTTGATGCATTGCATGGGATGATACTGTTTTTGATGAAGCAATGAGAGAAAATAATTAAGCTGGCTTCTCTACTCGTCGAACACACTGAATGATAGCCATTGCTCCACGTTCGAGCACATCCGTGGCCGCGACGGCTTTCATCCCTCTCTAAACAGTCAAACACTGTTGGCAATGCACGACACCTATAGTATTGCATGTCAGGTTTAGGCACTCACAGATAAAAAACATAACCCTTGTCTTTCAACGTGTTTGTAGTCTTGCAAAGACGTGATCACGTGCACTCTGCCAATTGAGACGTCGGCAAATATCATTTGCAGTCGCACTGATCCATTCTAACGCCATTTGTGACGCATAAACATGCCCCAGTACGCAAGCGCTTTGTCTTTGCTCGTACAATCACGCTAACGTTCCTCAGGTTCTTTGTGATTTTCCTTCTTCTCAAAACTACTGTGTGAATGGCCCGCCACTGCGCCTACGTGGCTAGGAGAGCTAAGGTAGGCTGATGTTGGCGCTAGTTGGTTATACAACTGATACTGAGTGTCTGCGTATAGCGCGCTGCAATCAGTGCCGACGAGGCGAGACAACGACGCCGAAAACTGAAAAACAGGCAAGGACGATAGGTCTATATGGTATGTATACACCTTAACGACTGCATAATGCAATAATGCAATAGCCATTAACGGGATCGTGCCACCCACGCGTTAATTGGACTGCCCGCCGCACTGTCTCACATTAGAAACCGCATCAAAACCTCTGTGAAGGCACATATTGTGCACAGATGCATGGCATGTCATGGTTGGTCCACCAATCACCACCTTTGATTCCAAAGACTCAGGCATGTGGGTCCAGTTTATTAGTCGAGAAACTCAACCACACGAAGCACTGGTGAGGTCAACAACAACAAAAGAAGGTTTGCTTGAAACAATTACTGAAGGTCATCTCTGCAGCAGCCGGTGTAAGTAAAAATAATTTCATTTATTTAAAGAGCATTCTTGTGTTTTTTGCACATTTCCCGACGCTCAGTGTCGCGAATAACTTGTAGTCAGAGATGAAAAAATATGTGCATATGCTGAACTGTTCCGCCTATAAAGGGACAAACACTTCAGCGCTTTTCTGAAGTGGTTTTCAAACACATCGCGCGAAATACGTGAGCGCTAGCCATTTTCGGAAGGTTTATGAAATGCGTCCTACATTAATACTATGCAGTTGAAAGAAAACGCAATGTGAATTTTCCTTCTGGCGCATTAAGTCAAAGCTAATGCAAGACTTGCAGCCACGCAGCGAGACTTCATTAGCTACGGTGCTACTGGAGCATCATCGTCATCGAAAGTGCCGACAAAGGCGCGTGCTCCGGCGACCAACTGGTCCAGCATGTTACCTGTGTCATTGCCAAGGCATGGTGCATTGAGCGCGGAAACTTTGCCTACTTGTTCGTTACGGTACATTGAAGGATTGCAAATCAAAATCAGTGGAATATGCATTTCCGCGACTGCATTTCCTTCACTCCACATTGCATTTTCGGTTATACGTTCTGGTTCACCTCGATGCGACGCAACGTTTTAGTGCATTACTTGTGACTCGGCACTTCTGCATGCACGTTTATTATAAGAGCACAAATTTAACGTTATTAAGGCGAAAACCTTAGATGTCTCATGAAACGAAAAAAGTGGCCATCGGCGGCGTCGGCCTCAGCACCAAGTGATGCAAAAGATAATCATCATGTGATGCCTTCGTAGATCGCAAAAAATTTGTCGCGTCACTATGACGCAATCATGACGTCGCATGATGACGTCATCACGTGACACCGTTGCTTTGGCAAAGTTGGGTCGATCCCGGAGGCACTGCAAAAGCACGTGACGTGCAGAGAGCTTTCGAGGGGGGCGGGAATCAATGCAATTGACAGAGCAGACGAAGAAGAAGAACAGGGCTTTCCAACGTCGAGTCGTCTTATAGGCGAATACATAAGGGATCGCGTGACTTTTTCTTCCAACGGCATTCCCTTTAGTTATTCATTAGGGGCATAAGCGGCGCTCCGTCCACATTGTCACCGAGGTGAGCCTGCTGTGAATTGTGTATGACATCAAAGAAATTGACCTGCGCCAAATGAATCTTTACATTAGGTTTTACATTACGTTATGTAGTATTACAATATGACCGTGTTTGTGCATCGACTGACTACCGCTCTGCGAATGGCTTAGTATAATGACATAGCAACAGGCACAAGTCGTCACCGTGGGCATTGGTGCCTCGTGCAATTTTTAGGTTTGAGATGAGACCATGTACACATCCTTATCTACTGCTTTTCTTTTTTTATTGGTAGACAGCTCATTCTGGCTGCTTTGAGCCAACAGTACGAAAACATTAAGGCAGCTTCGCGCTAGTGGTGACAAGCATGAAGGCAGTGTGGAGTTAAGCGGCCCGCCTTGTTTCTCTTTTATTTTTTCACTTTCTGTCTGTTTTTTTCTATCTCTTTTTTTGTCTCTGTTTATTTGTATATCGGACTTCCTCTCTTTTCTCTTTCTTTTCTCCTTCTTTCTATCTTTCTGTCTCTTTCTCCGTCTCTCTTTATTTATTTCTTTCTCTTTCTGTCTTGCTCTCTCTTTTTTCTATCTCTTTTCCGTGTCTGCTTTCTTTCTATATCTTTCTCTCTCTGTCTTCTTATCTTTTTCTGTTTTTCTTCCCTTGCTTTCTCTCTATTTCTCTCTTTCTCTTTCTCTCTCTCTCTCTGTACTCGTTCTCTCGCCTATCAGAGTTAATGCATCCCGCGACGGACGAATGGGCGCACGTGTTCTGGGAGCGAAGCGGAATATGAAGAAGAGGACGAAGAGAGCGCGTGGCGGTTCATGATGACGATAGTTTTCTGTTCGCTCTGCACGGACTAACGGTCGGCTTAAACAGCTCGGCCGTTAAATATCGTTTACAGAACGAGCTATATGTTGTGACCATAAACTCGGCCGTAGTGCTCACAGAAAGCCGCGAGAGGCCTGTTGTACTTTTTAGCGCGACTCCTTCTGTGCTTTAATAATGTCATCCCGTGCAAAGGGCAGCGCGCACGCGAACGAGGAACGAAAGAGAAGAAGGCGGACACGACTTTCGTTCCTCGTTCCCGTGCGCGGTGCACTTTACGCAGGATGAAAATGTACCAACTCACTCAAGCCTGCTATATTAAAAAAAAAAAAATGTGCCCGACATCGCGATTGGCTGGCATATGCTGTTATCAACAGTTTTGCTGTTAGAGTATTTTCAGTATATTTTATTATTCTATTTCTTATTTCATTTTTCTTTGTTTATTATTTTATTTCGTAAACTTTGGCATTGATGTGCCGCTGCACGGACGAACCAGTAGTGGGCGTTTATGTTATAGGTCTGCAAAGCTTGTTTGAAGTTTGAAGTTTGAAGTTTATTTCATTATTTTTGTGGTACATGTATTTACACTTTTAGGGACCCAACAAAATTGTTAAAGGGTCCCTAACGGCATTATAACATCAAAAAATCTAAATGGCAACGGCATGAGAGGGGAATATTTAGTCATCAAAAGCACAAGAAAACTTATCAAGACAGAATTTGGTTTCATAGGCAATGGTCATCGTTACTAAAGAATAAAAACATGACTGACACGATAATGCGATGTAATTAAAGCAACAGGAATTCATTCTGTAATATGTATAAGTGAGAATAAGAACATATATGAAAATAATGACTACAAATGACTATTGCATTATGAATTGATATGAAGCGAATTTTTTAGTTGTGCTTGGAAAGAGTGAAGAGACGGGGCTGTCTTTAGATTAGTAGTAAGGCTATTCCAAATTGTACTTCCTTTAAATTCTAAAGTTTGACGGCCATAATTAGTATTTATTTTAGGTAGTAAAAGTCTGTAGCGTGAAAAACACTCGTTAACTCGGGGTGACAGACGAAGGGAAACTGACAGTAAGGTGAGATTACCGTGAAATATTCTGTATATTATAGAAGCAATATTGTAAATAACTAAATTGGGGACACTTAACACATTAGTATTTTGGAACAAGTCATCGCCTCTGATATGAATATCATTAGGCAAGACTGTTTAAATATGACGTTCAGAAAGGATACTTGCTCGGAAGAAATCGATTTGTTTATTTTCCGTGCAATAACTAAAATATAGGTTGAGAAAGTGCCAGTCGCCCCACGTTGTGTACAAAAAAAAAAAGAAAACCATCAACCACTAGATACACAACCAGTCGATGCAGTTCCGGCTGCAAGCGCAATAAGCGTACAAATCCGCTTGTTTGGTTTTATTTCGTGATAGTCCGCGTCAGTAAGATAAACATGTTTTTTTTTTTTTTGCTTACTCGCGCTGTTTTATTCAACTTGTTGTGCAAAAATAACCGCAGAATATTTTGTTGGTGCATTCAGACTTTCACACCCTTTGTTTTTCAATGTTGGAGGAGCATAAGCAGACGTTTCTTCCGTAATTTGTTTAGGCAGGCTGTTCAAAAGGTGCTCACATCGAATTTGGCAAGGTGTTCAAAAACCAGAAAATAAAATCATTTCCGTCTCGCTGCAAACAAGACGCTGCTGTTGGAAAGTGTTTCTAAAGGCTGATGAAGGCCCTATTCATTCATAAAATGCGTAGGAAATTGTGAGCATACCTGAAAGAGGTGATGCTTTTAGGTGAGAGTGAAATTGGTCATGAATTTATCCTTCTTTTTTTCCTTGCGTACTAGAAATTGGGCTTTAGATCGCTGAATGCTTCGTGCCTTAGACGAAAGCGCGAGTACGTAGTGAACTGCTCCCCCACGCCATCGTTTATGTCTTTGCCATTCTCACTGTTGATTTGATTGGTCTGACCATCAATTTCAGAGACGCGGTAGCCAGCATGAGAAACAAAAATAAGATTAGTTTCATGACATAATGTTCAATAAAGTTGAGGCAGGTAGATTAAGCTAGTTTGCGATCGGTGCGGCGCTGCGCTTTGTCGTTATCTGCAAATTGTTGCAGTACAAAATAGCCATGGTGAAACGAGCGCCATCTGTTAAATTGGATCGAGAATTCTTACTCCCTTGTGGGCATCCTTCTGGGTATTTGAGCGGCGAACACTGTACGATAGCCGACGAGGGCAATACCCTTATTCGCATTCTCTTCAGGCAGAGGACGAACGTTCGGAAAACGAAGTATATATCAATTAAACACAAATAATCGTTTTTTTTCAACAGTACTATAACGCCGCACAAAGAAAGCTGATCCATATATGCGCTTCGGCAACAGATACTGTTGTCCTTACGTCAGGCTTCTTTCAATGAGCTCCTCAATATTTGTACGTGCCGTTTCCTTTTGATCTCATCTTTATTTTTTTATTTTTGGACAAGAGAAATGGAGCAATTCTTTGCCGTAGTTTGATGGTAAGAGCTAGCATTTTCACTTCGTTAATATAATAAAATAACGAAAACAAAACAGATAAATTCTCGGGTTATGTGATACTTAAATTTCTGTTCAAAAGCTCCCCTTGTAACAAAATCCGCGATTGTCTAGTAAACGCAAGTTTCAGTTGAAAGCACAAGACACATACGACGCGGTCGAGTCAATATTTGCTTCAACTGGCGTTATCTTAAAGGACATGTGAAGCGTTTTCATTTCTTTGCGATACGGTATAGTTTTGATTGCTATTGGCTTAATCTTTTGACAAGTACTGTACAACTTTTAGCCAGAATGAGTAAATGCTACTTCCATAAGGCGGACCACACTCTATACACTATATATATGTATACACTTCACTCCTTGCATGTATTTACGAATACGGCAGCTGCCTGCATGCATGATTGCTGTACGTGGGCGTCGGCGTTTGCCATCTCTCCAAACCACGCTTGACGTACGCTCATAAAAATACGTTTCTTTGATATCATTTGAAAATTCGAGGCGCAGATGGCGCTACCGTTAACAAACTTTTTGAAGCAACATTCCGCTTGATGGAATCTGAGTGAAGCCCGTGTTCTGTGATTGTTTGTGAATTGTTGGCGAAAAGGGAAGTTAAATATATTTAATAACGCTGTTTTACACGCCAATAAATATAAGTCGTTTGATATAAATTTCTCGTGCTCCACAGAAGAGCGCGATCAGTCAAAAGCCTGGCAAATCTCAGACCGATTGTCGGAGACTATCCAGCCTGTTCTCTTCGTACGACTGGAGTGATCGAATCCGTGATGAGTAGGGATGTCAGTCCAACGCATATCGCCAGCTGTTTTACTTACATTTTTCTTGCGGAAGCTTATAAAGAAAAAAGACTCCTGGCATACGCACTTCTAACAGCCGCTTACAATTTTACCAAGTTGTATGCAACTCTCAACATCTGCTGTTATTCCTCATTTCTCGCGGTACATGGCGGTCCTGCCTTGCCTGCCCTGCCCGGTATACGTCGTTACCGGATACTTTTTCTGTGTCTCAAAGCTGGAGTGCCAAATGTGAAGAAGGTTACAAACGTATTGCTCTAGCAGCGCTCTCTAAAAGGGTTTTAAAAAACTAACTCTACTTTGGTCCTTACTAGGGACCGCTATAATGTGACAAGGCGGCTTTTGGTTGCAACTGCGAGCAAGCAGCCGCGTGGCAGAGCCATCCGCTTCTGCTTATCGGGCGACGATAAAAAGGTATACGAAAAAAAAAAGAAGATAGGCGTAACATTAGGAGATAGGAAGACAGCATGCGTGGATCAGAGAACAAACAAGGTCGGGTAGCCGATATTTTAGTTGGCATTAACTGAAAGAAATGTATCTAGGCGGGTCACGCAATGCGCAGGAATAAAAACGGTCAGTTAGAGCAACGGAATGGATACGTATTGGTGGGAAACGCAGCCGAGGAATGCAGAGGGTTAGGTGGTGTGATGAAATTAAAAAAAAAATAGCACGAAAAGAATGTTCTCAGCTCGTGCAGGACCGAGTAAATTGGAGATCACTAGGAGAGGCCTTCGTCCCGCAGTGGTCATAAAATAGGATGGAGGTAATGAAATACCTTGAAGCACCTGCAAGCATTATGTCACTGTTTTGTCAGATTCGTGTGAGGATCGGGCGCAATCTAATGTACGCGTGTTCAGCGCCTCAACTTTGAAACACGAAAAAACTAGACTGGCAAAGATGTAACGGGCTGGAAACTATTGGACATGTGCTTTCGTATGGGATGCACAATTCGTCAAATGCGCTTAGGAACTTACGCAATTACTTATTAATTTGGGTAAATTACCTTTGATAATTAGGCAATCAATCCTAATAGAAAAGTTCACCAGTTTCTACAAAGTGGTGGCTAACAAAACAACATTCATTCGCATTTCGTATCTAATATCCCCTTATATTAATTAGCTTGTCCTGAATCATCCGAGAAAAATATAAGGTTTTCGTTCGCCTTACATATTTTCATTTCTTAATAACGCGTTTGCACCCGCGTGTTCCAGTACCAGTATTCTTACTGGGTTCATAGAGGCTTAAGTAAAATTATGCTAAGTGCAACATGTAATTATTATCTCACGGTCTTCATTGTCATTTAGGCAGCTTAGTAAACTACTATCTGCAATGCCAACCTTTTTTTTTTTTTCATTTGTTTATCCCTTTCACTCAGTAATGCGGACAAAGGGTCTAGTTGAAACGCCTTCCGTAGAAACGACGTCGAACATCAATCTCGTGAAGCTATACGCCAAAGATGAATAAAGGCACAATTTATTCGCGAGGGTCATTCCTAAGGTGTCGCTCTGATAGGGAACCTAAGGCCTGCGAGCAGTTGAAAGTTGTTGTCTGTCCCTGCTTTTTAACGATTTGTTTCTTCCTCACTGTCTGTCTGCCACCTCATTCCCAGTTTGAAGCATAATTTTACCGCTACCTTAATCATAAAGGACATCAAGTGTTCTTGTCAAAACGTAGTTCTTCCTCATATATTTCTACACTCGCACTTTTCAATTGTCTTTACAGGATAAGGAAAAAAAGAATGCGTAGGGGGAATCCGCGCGCGCTGGTGTACTTCAAGTTTCAGCATCCGACAGGTTCTATCCACCGCCACCACCTTAATTTCTTTTTTGCAGCTCTGCTAGATAAAGCGCGTGCGACCGACGTACACTGTTTGATTGACTGCGCGGCACCTTATGACACAACCCCTAACGCACCCATCAGAAAATATAATCAAACGGTGCGCCAAGTGAAAAACGCCTTCAACACTTTTTCTAATCAACGTAGCTATTTTTCAGGAAAGAAGAGCAACTGAAAAATAGTTTTCACCGTCGTCTATGGCAAAGTTCGACATCACTCAAGTTGGCATCGGGATTCAAGAAAAATCACCTTTCTTTCGAAAAGCACCAGTTGATATTTAAAAGTTTCTCCGTTGTGTAGTTTGGCTCTAGAATTTTGCTTGAGGTCATTTTCGACAAAAGCATCAAGGGGCCGTGCGCAAAATTTTTAGGATTAGTTTTCTCTCTCTTGTATTTCTTATAAAGCTTTACGCTGCCTGCTGCAGTTTTTATTCTCATGCTCTGAGTATAACCGTACCCACTTGTATAATGTGCAAAGCCTGCTTCATGTTTAGTGTCAGTTGTGATCTAGGTACACTAAAAAAAACTTGCCTTTAGTTCTGTTATACTTAAGAAAATAGTGGGCCTGATTCGCAAGCTTTCCGGTTGCTGAAAAATGATTATTCGTCATCTGGTGGTTTTCACCAGCAATGTTTTCTCTGTTCGAATGAAATGGCGTCTGTTTTGAAGAACCGTTATACGCTACGAACCGCTTTGTGAGTGCGGGTTCAGTTTCTCACCGGCTTGTTGTCAGTCATAAAAAAATATCCTGCACAAGACGTCGGCGTCGGCGGCTTTCTTTTACGCGTAGTCAGCAGAGCTCCGAAAAAATTCACGAGCCCTTGCCCTATCATGAAAATGGGGGCAAGCGAAGCTTGGGGTGTCCCTGCCTGACGTACTATACCTTTCTTTCTTTCTTTCTTTCTTTCTTTCTTTCTTTCTTTCTTTCTTTCTTTCTTTCTTTCTTTCTTTCTTTCTTTCTTTCTTTCTTTCTTTCTTTTCTTTCTTTCTTTCTTTCTTTCTTTCCTTCCTTCCTTCCTTCCTTCCTTCCTTCCTTCATTTCTTTCTTTCCTTACCTCTTCCTTTTTTCTTCTTTCTTTCTCTCTTTCTTTCTTTCTTCCTGCCTTCCTTCCTTCTTTTTCTTTCTTTACTTCTTAATTTCTGTATTCTCTTTTTTTAGATCTTACTTTCTTTATATGTTTTCTTTATCCTTTTTTCTTTTTCTTTCTTTCTTCCTTCCTTCCTTCTTTCTTTCTTTCCTTCTTTATTTCTTTTTTCCTCTTTATTTCTTTTATTTATTTCTTTCTTTATTCCTGCCTTCCTTCCTTCTTTCTTTCTTTCTTACTCCTTCCTTCCTTCCTGTTTTCCTGTTTTTCGATTCTTTCTTTCTTTTTTTCTTTCTTTCTTTCTTTCTTTCTTTCTTTATCTATTCTTTCCTTTTAATTCTTAATTCCTTAATTTCTTTATTTTTACTCTTCTTTTTTAATTCTTTTTCTAAATTTCTTTTTATTACTGCCTTCCTTCCTTTATTTATTCTTTCGTCCCTCCTTCCTTCCTTCCTGTTTTCCTTTTTTTCGCTCTTCCTTTCTTTCTTCTTTTCACTTTCTTTCTTTCTTTCTTTCTTTCTTTCTTTCTTCCTGCCTTCCTTCATGTCTTTCTTTCCTTACCTCTTTCTTTCTTTTTTCTTCTTTCTTTCTCACTTTCTTTCTCACTTTCCTTCTTTCTTTGCCTCCTTTCTTTCTTTCTTTCTTCTTTCTTTCTTTCTTTCCTGCCTTCCTTCATGTCTTTCTTTCCTTACCTCTTTCTTTCTTTTTCCTTCTTTCTTTCTCACTTTCTTTCTCACTTTCCTTCTTTCTTCCTGCCTTCCTTCCTTTCTTTCTTTCTTTCTTTCTTTCTTTCTTCTTTCTTTCTTCCTGCCTTCCTTCATGTCTTTCTTTCCTTACCTCTTTCTTTCTTTTTTCCTTCTTTCTTTCTCACTTTCTTTCTCACTTTCCTTCTTTCTTCCTGCCTTCCTTCCTTTCTTTCTTTCTTTCTTCCCTCCTTCCTTCCTTCCTTCCTGTTTTCCTTTTTTTCGCTCTTCCTTTCTTTCTTATCTTTTTCTTTCTTTCTTTCTTTCTTTCTTTCTTTCTTTCCTTTTTTCTTTCTTTCCTTCCTTCCTTCTTTCTTTCTTTCCTTCTTTCTTTCTTTCTTTCTTTCTTTCCTTCCTTCCTTCCTTCCTTCCTTCATTTCTTTCTTTCCTTACCTCTTTCTTTCTTTTTTCCTTCGTTCTTTCTCACTTTCTTTCTTTCTTTCTTTGTTTCTTTCTTCCCGCATTCCTTCCTTACTTTCTTTCTTTCTTTCTCTCTTTCTTTCTTTCTTCCCTCCTTCCTTCCTTCCTGTTTTCCTTTTTTTTTCGCTCTTCCTTTCTTTCTTATCTTTTTCCTTTCTTTCTTTCTTTCTTTCTTTCTTTCTTTCTTTCTTTCTTTCTTTCTTTCTTTCTTTCCTTCTTTCTTTCTTTCCTTCTTTCTTTCTTTCTATGATATTGTGCGATGCTCCCTCCATATAATTGCTATCGCAATAAAAGTGGACATGTTTCATCCGGCGACAAACTTCAATGATTGACTACTGCTATCATTGTACTGACGAGGCTGCTTTCTTTGCTGTGCTCAAATTCACCCGACGAAAAGTTGAATGTTTAGCGGACTGGCTTCTGCTTCCCAAACACACCCATGTGATTTAACGGTGGGTGCAATGCAGACAGTCACTGGTGATGGCGATCGGTTCACTGCTAGACTCCAGAGCACTAATGCGTTGTTTCTAAACATCATGTTATTCCTTCGGCAAACAATCTGCTCCACAAGGCATAAGTTATAGGAACAAACACATCTTAATGTTTTTGTAATACCATTTGCTTGACAATCGGGACAACCAGTGCCACTGAGTAAATGACAACGCTGATGCCTTTGCTTACAACTGTCGCCATATACAAGGTCTAATGTTGTTGCATAAGTCAGGAGAATCCCACCCGACTGTTTCCCTCCTTCGTGCCGGGAATTGGACCGCCATCCACGTACTTAGCAGCACAACGCTTCATTTGTTACAGGCAACAACGACGGCCATGCTATCATATTTAGGCAACAATGAAATGTGGTAACGTGAAGTGACAGGTCACCCCGATAAAAGATAAGACTGCCGTATCAGAAGCTGGTCACTGCCAACAGGCCCATGATCGACAGAGCATCAGTTATTCAAAAACGGCGCATACAAATGCTCATGGGACCGGCGCACCTTCGAGGGCCGCACTTCTGTTCGCTCGCCAGCGCCTGGTTTTTCGCGTTCGACGCCTCTACTGAAATTTGTGTTATAAAAATCGGCAGATCCCACGTACCGTGGGAATCGATGTTATGCGAAGCATGCGCGAGATGGTGACTGTGGCGTAATTTTTCATATTGAGCGAAACGTTGCGGAATGACGCTAGAGAAATATGGAAGTGGTATACGCCCACTCATCTGTTGAAGAGTCGCATATGTATTATATAACCAGTTGTTTACAGTTGCGTAACGATGGCAAGAGCAACGTGGGTGTTACCAACACCAGGCGCGGTAAGCTGACATGTAGTGCTTATATTCTTCAATACAGGATAGCGCGAATCCGATCATGACAAAGAAGGAACACAGATGCACAGGATAGGCGTTACTATTAACTAAGCTTAATTCAGGAAACCTTCCCCAAATAAATACACGGCCGAGTGGCACGCGCAGGCGCACTGCTCGTACGTTACAGTCACAGTTACACTTGTTATGCTTATATTTTTTGATGACGGAGAACGCACGCACGCAACGACAGTTAGTGAACAAGGTGATCATCACCGTGATCAGTCAGCACCAGCAGCTGGACGGGACTTGTTAATCGGATCCGTTCGTGATCGCGGCTATGAGGAGTCTAAGTGTACAGAAGTGCGAGGTATAGTGCAGCTGGTGGAAATCCTGGATTCCTCTTACGATGAAATGATCTATGATGCCTCCTTTCGTGGACGTGGCAGCGAGGTCTTCTGATGCCCTCTCCACATCTAATCCGTGTTTCACGCAGTATAAAGATCAAGCGTTGTGGGGTCTTGATAAATCAATGTTGAAGTCACCGGTAATGATGAGAGGCCTGGTACTCTCCGCATATTTATTGTAGGAAGCATTGACGCCGGTTTTTGCGTAATCCACGTGGTGCACGTTGCGGACCACGTGGACGAGTGGATGGTAGTTGAGCGTCTTCCAGTGGTGTTCTGTCTTCAGTTTCCTCACTTTTCTTGCGTGTCCCGCGGTGGTGTAGCGGTTAAGGTGCTCGGCTGCTGACCCGACGATCGCGGGTTCGATCCCGGCCGCGGCGGTCACAATTCGATGGAGCTGAATGCCCGTGTTCTGTGCGATCTCGGTACACGTTAAAGAATACCCGATGGTCAAAATTTGCCGAGCCCTTCGCTACGGCGTCTCTCATATCATATGACCATTTTCGGACATAAAACCCCAACAATTATTATTATTGTCACTTTCCTTGCGTATCAGTGTTTGTGTTCGCCGTTACTGTGTTGGTTGAGACTCTGTATCACCTGTGGCACATACCCGCATAATATTAACTCTTGTTTACGGGTATGTGGCACACGTGACTGAGAGAAAGGGTTTTATGACGTACGCGACATGTATTTTGCGTTATTCATGTCACGACCAGTGAATCGTGTTCGTCATACACTGATCCCCTGTTATGCCAAGTTTGGTATATTACAAGTTATGGAGACGACCAGGAGAGCGCCCAGACGTAGGCGGCTAGATAGATAGATAGATAGATAGATAGATACGTAGATAGAAACGGCCAAAGTGCCTGAGGTTCGCTAAGAAATGCTTCGCATTTAAAAGGTTCGCTTAAGAGGCACCTTCTCGCAGGCAGGTGAATCTTGTTTACAGATATGGTTCTCTACCTAAATTGACACACGGACTGAAGCAATTGCACTAATTAAACCATCCTGCAGTGGGCAAGAGTGCCGTGAAATCATTTGTTCTATGAGAAGGAAACCATCGTTTTTTTTTTTTTAAATTAGTACAATGACGTCCGTGCGCTCGTATGCATTAGCGTTAGTCGTGGTTCATTTGGAACGAGGTCTGCGTGCTCATGTAATAAGCCTGCGATCCATCGCGGTAGCTTTGCTGCTTCGTTGCTAAACCCAGGATCATCGGTTCTATCCCGACTTCATGCTAGAGATATTCAGGTGACCAATGCCATTCAAGAGACCACCCACTAATTCGTTCCTGTAGGAGCACAAGTGTAGTATCTTCGTGTTTTCAGTGAAGGATAATCACACGGTGAGAGCCACGGCTGTTTCTACTTAGGAGGTCTGTTGCAACTCGCTCGATAACTTGGACGACCGGCCTCTGTCAAAAGAGAGCCCTGCGTCATCGACAGGACTTGACGTCACAGAAGAAGGCTGTGCAAGCGCTGCTGCGCTTTTTGCGTTCCACCGCTCTATCAGATTGACTCTGATTGGAACGCCCTGCCTGTGTGTGCAAGTGTGCATTTTTTTTTCGTTTTTATTTCAAGTCTAGCTGTCCTCTTTCCAACCCCTATTTTCCCACCCCTGTGCAAGGGTAGCAAACGGGTTACTAGTACCACGTTGACCTCCCTGCCTGGGGGGTGTAGATTAGAGAGCCCGCGAGGGGGGGGGGGAGAGAAAGTAGTCCCTTGAATTTAGAAAAAGAAAAGAAAGTATGCGAGATCCGTGGAAGCGGGCTCGTCTTTTTTTCTGAAGCGCTGCATCGTCTCCGCTGTGAAAAGTTCGTCCGTTGGAAGAATCAAGTAATCCGGCGCCTTGTTCATTGTCTTTCCTTGTGTATTCATTTATCCATTTACACGAGTAAAAATGAAAGGAATAAAGTGTACGATCATATCGACATATTTGTTTACCTATTTTATTCATCTATGCATAGTGTAGTAGGTCCAAGGCTTCAAGAATACGAGTTGGGACGTCGCCCTTTAATGCTGAGGATGCCGCAACGTTGAAGTGATGCAATACTCGTCATACCCGAGAAATTCACACCATACAGTTCAAGACGTCGCATTTGACATCATCAACGGCTGCAGAACCCACCGCCATCCGTGCTGCTCTAGAGTTCGTAGTTAAAGAACCACCACAGGCGTGGTCAGCCTTCTCCGACCCCAAAGCAGCCCTCCAGTGCATTATGTCACCATATCGTCATGGACCAAATGAACAGTTAGTCGCTGACATAAGACTGCTTCATCACCGCGCCATTGAGAAACAGCACAGCATAACCTATCAGTGGATACCGGGCCACTGCGCTATCTACGGAAATGACCGTGCTGATGAAGCCGCCCGATCTGCCCATGATGCTATCCATTGTGCAGCTATACCGCTGTCAAGAACGGACGCCGCAACAAGGCTTCGTTCACTTGCACGTGAACTGACACTGGCACAGTGGAACTCGACGGAATTTACCAACGCCCGTCTTCACAACTTGAGCCCGAATCTGCAGCTCCGTCTTCCGTCGGGAATAACTAGAGCTTAGGAGACCCTCCTGTGCCGCCTGTGGCTCGGGGAGGCCTTCACGAAGGCCTACTCATATCGAATTGGAATGGCCAGCAGCCCGACATGTGATAACTGTAGCTGCGAGGAGACAATCGCCCATCTTCTCTGTGAGTGTCCTCGCTTCAGTGCACCAAGAGAAGAACTGTCCAAAGTGTTTGATAGACTTGACAATCGTCCACTGTCGGAGGAAAAGGTCTTAGGACACTGGCCGAAACCGTCCTCCGCACGGAAAGCTTTGAAAGCGTTGTTGCGCTTTTGCGCACAACTAGTCTCA
This sequence comes from Rhipicephalus sanguineus, assembly GCF_013339695.2. Classification (NCBI taxonomy): domain Eukaryota; kingdom Metazoa; phylum Arthropoda; class Arachnida; order Ixodida; family Ixodidae; genus Rhipicephalus; species Rhipicephalus sanguineus. The sequence continues at coordinate 257,810,053 of NC_051176.1, forward strand.
TAGACAGACTTTAAGCAGTGTCGTTTATCGTATTTTGTTCTTTTTTTCCTTCTTCTTCTTCTTCTTCTTCTTCTTTTTGTAACATCTCTTTTCTATCATCTCTCACTCCCCCATCCCCTTTCCCCAGCACAGGGTAGCCAGCCGGTCTGAGAACTGGCTAACCTCCCTGTCTTTCCGTTTTTCTTCTCCTCCTCCTTCTCCTCCTCCTCCTCCTTGTGAGCCTCCTGGAAGAGTGAAAGATGCTAGAACTTCCGGTGAAGTGATGTATTTTATGTTCAGACTGCCCGTTCGGATTAAAAGAAAATACAAACGGCGGCGCGCCGCAATTATTGCGCGGCGGCGGCGGCGCAGAGCGGCGAGAGCAAAACAGGTGGCGGCGCACAGGTCTAATCACTACTGACAGGCGCGCACATCAGGATTGGCAGCACTGCGCGATCCGTTTATAGGGCGATATTTTCGCTTCTGTTCCTTCTATAGCCGTGATATGGTGATATGGCGATAATGGTAGCCGGCGTGGTCGTGCAGAGCGCTTTTGGCCGTTTATATTTTTCTTTTAGTTTCTTCCTTTCAAATATCACAACTAGAACAGAAGCGAAAACATCGCATTCTAGTGGGGTGGCGCAGTCGGCGCAGAGCCGCCAAACCGGATATGCGCGCCTGCCAATGGTGATGACTAGACAGTGCGCACTATGCCATTATTAATGCTTGCCGCTGTTCGCGTTTGATTTGACGCCGTTAGTACATACAGCCCAAACACCGTCTTCCCAGCTCTATTTGTAGCGAAGCTATAGATACAGGCATTCTACTGGGTCTAATGAGACACTTAATTAATCCTCATGAACTAGTACAAATGATAAGTTAACCTTCTCTCTAGCCCAACACTCGGGCCCACCAAACGTCACTTTCCTATGTCCACTTATAAACGGCGTACCTATACTTTTCGGTGCTTTCTGGGTGCAAGTGGTCCATTTAATTAGGTTTCAGTTAACCATTAAGGGGACTAACTAAACTTTTTCTTTGCCCATGTTAATCCGTATTAACCTATATATCCTATACAACCATTAACTAGAACCATTCCTACCTTCTTACAAGGTTTCCTTTATCATTATTTATCAGGCTTTCGTTACACATTTTACGGCGCTATATTGGAGTCGCGAGAGGTCGACGTCTCCGCTATAGCCTTATGTCGCTAGGAGCTATAGAGCCATAAAAAGCAAGCACGAGAACATTACTCGCTTGGCCTAATCGTGCCAGATACATTGTTGCCCACTCCCCTCTGCATTGCCTCGGTGATTGAGGGTATGGAAAATGAGTAAGTCGGTAAATAAAGCAGTCTTCATTCTACTTTAAAAGGGTGCGCAAATGGCTGTTCTTATGATTTCAAGCAGCCGGATCCATGACGAAACCAGAGCTAAAACCACCGTGCTGGTAAATTTAATTCCTACGGACATGCACGAAAATTCTGAGAGCTAATCGGCCGGCAGCGCGCATTAAATCTTCTTGCATGTTCTGTTCGTCTAACACTTCGCGATGTTTTGCGTTGCAAGGGATTAACAACATTTGCTTTCAGATTGCTAAATTTCTGGCTAATACGTGACGTTCGGACTGTCGGTGGATTTCAGAAAAAAATGAAAAATGAAAAAGAAAACTACTCTTAATCCGGTAACACCTGCAGTTATGCATTTAGCGCAAAATACCATACATTTTTTTTTTTTGCATTTAGCATAATTTTGGAAACTAGCGCAGGTTTCACGTCCCTATCTCAACATCTTTGCGGCCGATCACGACGATTCTGTATTTATCGAAGTGAGTGCATATTGTGACACATCGGCAAAAGACACGCGTCGTTGCACCCGTTCGGTTGTGCCGGTGCTTTCGCTCGCTATTGGCTGTATTTAGAAAATGGACTCGGCACTGCGGCCGCGCCGTGAGACTCTTTGACGTCTGGGATCCGCGCGAGTGCATTATTCGAAACATACGTAACTCGGTTGCATAACAAGCTCTCTTTCAATGACTTCGTCGGAGGAACAAACAAACAAAAACCTTTCACGTGTCATTCCACTGCGTGAACGTGGATGACCAGCAAAGCTGTGTAACACATGGCACAGATGTGACATAATTTTGATGAAAGGTACAGAAAGGCGCAGAATTTTTTTAATATAGCGCATGGTCCTTTAAAGCAATTCCAGCATGATTTGCGTGGGCCAGAAGCGCAGCGCGCAGGTTATCTATCTATCTATCTATCTATCTATCTATCTATCTATCTATCTATCTATCTATCTATCTATCTATCTATCTATCTATCTATCTATCTATCTATCTATCTATCTATCTATCTATCTATCTATCTATCTATCTATCTATCTATCTATCTATCTACTTCTTTTCTGTTTATCTTTAGTAGACATGTGGTGAGTAGTGGGGTTCGCCCAATTCCCGTGGGACGTATACCTGCTGGGGGTTTTCTGTTGTGTTGGTAATTGCTGACACGGTAACTGTTCGCGGAGGTACGGATCACCAAGTTATATACAGTTTCGCCGCGAAAGAAATCACCAGAGCATCGCTGCGTGCCATTCTGCACATCCATAAAATGCAAAAGCGGTGAGGTGCGATGCGATTGTTCATCAACTGCCAGCGAGGCAAGGAAGGGGCCCAGCAGCTGCTCATCGGGATGCCCATAACGTCGACAAAGGTTCTGCAGTGTGCGCGTGAATTTTTCAGCCGGTTGATTACATCCAGCTAGGTGAGATAGCCTACGTCATATTTTTCTGCCTCGAGGGCGAAGCGTTTTAGTAGTTGATATGCAGCTAAAACTTATATTTCTTCGTGCAGGCACGTACAGTTAACACCGTGTATAAATACCGCTTGACGTTGTTCGTGAATAATTAAACTCTCATAACAACGGATAATCACTTTGCCTTTCGGTATGAATCGCGAGCAGACACGGTTGCCTCTATGTAGCCGGCGTGCTCTTGCACTAAGACGCTCAGTGACTTTTAAGGGCATTGGTGGCGGTACTCGGCGTCCTAAACTATCGCTGCGATTAGTGCGAGCGGCGGAACCTTTCAGCGACAATAGACCTTTAATATGTAAAGCTAGAGTAAATTCACTTTTGAATCCCACTGAGTAGCAGCACTGCGATATTACATCTTCACTAGTGCGTTACCGATTAGATTAGCCCATAATTAACGCACCAGGCATGGAGACTTTCGTCAAGTGCACACTTTATCCCAGGTAACCTTCGCGCGACACGCGGTCGCGTCGCCTCGGACACGACAAATCAGAGGTAGCGCGTGTAGCAGCTCTCGACAGAAATTGCCCACGTATACTACTGCCGGGCGCTCCTCGCTAAGCGCACGTATACGCCTTCGCTTCGTAACAAGACTTATGGAATGAACAGTTCGCGAAATTCGCTTTCGTTAAATTGATAACGAATGTAATGCACTGTTCATTTAGATTTCTGCACTGAAGAGAAAGCTAGTCACTGCGGTGAGTCGTATCCGTTGTAAGCCCATATACCGATTCAAGGTTATTACTCAGTGCAAGAACTTGTTACCTAAAGCGGCACATCGTAGCGCCGTATATCTGCTTTTCTGTGGCCTTCCTACTGTGGAGAAAAACACTTAGCGTGGCCGACGCCATGGAGCGTCACTGCAAACATCGCGTAAACGCGCCTACAGACGGCGTACAGGTGCTCTTGCGCAAGACGACGCACAGGGAGTGTGCGAAGCGCCGGCTCATCTGGCTAATATAGATGCGTGCGTTATGCACATTGTACTTTAGTTTAGCCGAGAAGGTATGATGCTTATGGCACACAGAGAAGTCTGCGACTTTCTGCGCAACCGTGCACTGAGCGGCGTTGCTCCTTTACATGTTACTCGGCCTTGTATTCTGGAGACACCGCTTTAAGGTATGCATAATGGGCGTCTACGCTGTGAACACTGCAGTCCGCGGCGGCCGCACCTCTGACCTCGGTGAGGAAAGTTTTTTATGCAGAATAGACGAGGACGCTTTTGTGAAAGGCCTGTTACATTCATTGCGGCAAACGTAGATCTTGTTTTTAAAAATGATGGCAGCTTCGCAGTATAAGTGGCGCCAAGCCTGAAGGAAGGCAGCGGCTGGGGTGGCCTTCCTTGTCTCTCTTCATTTTTTTTCCTTTCTTTCTTCTCTTTCTATCTATTTGTTATATCTATTTCTTTCTCTTTCTCGCTATTTCTATCTTTCTTTCTCTTTGTTCTCTCTCTCTCTTTCTTTTATTTCTCTTTCTGTGTTGCTCTCGATATTTCCTATCTCATTTTCGTGTCTGTTTCTTTTTATGTCTTTCTCTCTCTTTCTACGTATTTCTCTGTCTTTCTATCTTTTTATGTCTTTATTCCCTTTATTTCTCTCTATTTCTCTCTTCCTCTTTCTTTCTATTGCTTTCTTTCTCTCTCTTTTTTTTTCACATGTTCGTATTCGCTTGACACTCGCACCTGCTGTACCCGGTAGTGGGGCTTGCCCAATTCCCGTGGCGCATGCCCACATGAGGAGTTTTGCACGACAGAGCACAAGTTACCGATAGCTTAAACAGCTTAGCTGTAAAAAGAATGATTAGGCGCGTGCCGGTTCATGATGATGATAATTTTTTACGACGGAGCACAAGTTACCCACAACTTAAACAGCTTAGCTGTTAAAGACCGAACATTTCCTTCAGTAATCAGGTGCTTTAGTCAGTGTCTGAATGAACATTCACGCGCACTATACGATGGCGATTACTTTTTAGTGCTTAGTTGCACATGAAAAGCGTGTGTGTAGGGAGCACAGGCATTCCAAGAGACGCGACGAAGATTACATGGGGTATGATTCCAAAAACTCTGCTTGAAGCCGTCAAAACGACCCCAAAAGTTCACAGCGTTATTGTAAAAGCAATTCGAGCGCTTAGGGAACTTAAACGCAAAGTCATGCTCTTTGCAAAGCCATCTGCACTGTGGTTTTTACGGTTTGCGCAGTTTATTATCACAGGCCCTGCCGGGGGGTGCATGCTTCAACAGCCACCGTGGAAATGTTGCTGTCAACCGGTCATTTTGCCCAGTTCCTTGTTTCTGCTGCCCTTTTAGTGCTCCCTCAGGTAACGCCCTACTCGCGCATCATCTTACATTAGTGTATACACTGCGCGAAATTCTTCGCCGTGAATGATAACGAAAAGCTGTGAAATTGTAGAAGGCCTACTTTGGTGATCCTAATAAACAATAATATCGGGCGATTAACGACCCAAAACGACGATACGATTATGAGGGACGCCGTAGTGGAGGGATCCGGAAATTTCGACAAGCTGGGCTTCTTTAACATATGCACCTAAATCTAAGCACACGGGCCTCAAGCACCTTCGCCTCCATCGAAAATGCAGCCGCCGCGGCCGGGATTCCATCCCGCGAACTTCGGGTCAAAAGTCGAGCGCCATAATCACTAGAGCACCGTGACGGGGCGATCCTAATAAATATGGCAACACTTACTCTGCTTTTGTAAACAATTTGGGTCAAGATGCAAGTTTGTCAATATTATTCGAAACAAATATAGAAATCAAGGAAGACGACTGAATATGGCGCTAGTACAGGTCGCCTTGCTAAGCTGAGATGAGCCTCGCAACTGACACGTACAGGGAGGCAGACTAAGGTTTCTATTATTTAGGCAATGTTAAATGCGAAGCATTTCTTAGCGAACCCAAGGCACTTTGAGCGTTTCTATCTACGTGTGTATCGATCTATCTATCTATATATCTAGCCGCCTACGTCTGGGTGCTCTATTGATCGCCTCCTTCACTTGGCGTAGACAAAAATTGGCATGGGAGGGTAAGAGGATTTGACGAATATGAATGTCTCATCATGGCATGAATAACGTAGAAATCCTGTAGCGTACGTCGTCAAACCCCTTCCTCTAGACACGTGTGGCCCATACCCGTATACCATTGACCGCGGTATACGGGTATGCGCCACAGGTGATTAACAGTTTATATCTACCCAGGAAAGGCGAGAACATACATTGGTAATTTAAATTCGAGACCGTTAAGAAGAACCGACATCGGCAGCTTTGACCCGACGAATGCAAAGAATAAAAATTCGGATCCCAACAGGAATCGAACCCAACCATTCTGCGTAGCACTCAGGTATTCTACCACAGAGCCACGCCAGGCCAGGTCTAGAAACTGCTTTGGAAAAACACCCTATGCAGGTGTAATGTCGATGCAGTGTCAATTGTGGCTGTAGTGCTGGCTGTCTAATTTTATAACAAAGCAATGAACACTACATATGAATTCCTACGATACAGGCGTCATGTCAGGTTAACGTCTGTGGTTGCAGCGTTGGGTCCACTTTTGCAGCAGACTAATAAACATTACATGTGTATTCGTATGATTAAGTAAGCTATATTCAAGCGTTGCTTGACCCCAGAGCAATACGCTAACGCAAGTTACGTATGATATTCACATAATGACAGCCTAAAGTGAACTTCGTTTCGATAATGCTGACGTAACTGCTCTAACGTGAGTGCTGACGTTACGTCAGACCATAAGTTACCCTTTAAATGCCAGTGTTGTCGACGTGCCTGGTAAGCCCACGATGTGCACACAACTATTACACTTACAAAAACATGTCGATCCACCTCGTAACGCTTGGCTCAAAGTAAAAAAAAATGCAGTATAGATAACACTCGCTGACTGCTTCGCATGAAACCGATTCTCAGAAGGCTTGGGATCTGCGGAATTTTTTAAACGTCCTTTTTTTCTACAAAATGCTTGCTTTTTGTTTTTAAAGACACAATGATGCCGGACACGGAGCAGAACCAACGCTACTCTTTCATACCTTCTGCCAAATACTCAGCAGAAAGGTAACGAATGTGTATGAGCACTCTGATTCATCTACCATTAGCTTTCTTGACTACAATAAACGTATATTGAGTGACCATGGCAAAACCTTCATTTCCCAGGCCCTCGACGAAGTCCTGCGGGCGAGTAATACGATGCATAAAAACACGTCTACATACCACCCGCAGACAAAGGGCCTTACTGAGCGCTTCCACCAAAAGCGCTCTGACATTATTTCCATGTACTTACATCCTGACCGCAAAAACTGGGGTAACATTTTTGTCATGGGGTAACATTTACAATACTTGACACAACGATCGACTGGCTACAGCCCTTTCTTCCTGGTGTATGGACGGCCTGCCTCCATTTCTTTCTTTTTTTGCCCCTGCTCCGTCCAGTACATCCCTACCAGAAGAGTTTGCAGCTCGAGTCGCGCATTGCCATGAAATTGCTCGTCTGAACACGGAAGCTGCTCAAGAGGAACGAAGACGTCGTTGTGATAGTAAACGACGCGACGTACCCAGCACCTCCACCACTGTGAAAGACTCAGGACGACCGGACCAGAGAACGCCAGCAGAACCGTTTATTCCGCAGTGTCTGCCTCGACACAAAACACAAAGAAGATAAGGGACGATGATGGTGAAATGAAATGAGAACGATGAAGTACGTTAAATGTGCTTACAATATGGTTAGTCATGATAAACTATCGCTACATTGACCTAAAACTTTAGAGGAACAAAATTAGCACTATGCAAGACAAAATTGTGTGTTGTTTTTTGACAACCTCAGCTCAACAGGCTGTGCGAGTAAACAGTCTTCTAGGTGAAATAAATATCCAGCTTTTTATAGCTTACATTGCTATGGTTTTATTATGTGTGTACATATGAATATTCTTCAAAATTACCTATTCATATAGCAATTCTGCAGGGGTGCTATGCAGGATGGCCCGAGCTTCTCGGAAAACGATTTTGCTCCGAGCTCACACAACGGCGGGCATGATAGGAAGACAGTGAGGAGCGCGCGATAGCAGCGTTGATAAAAACGGCTACAAGAACGAACATGGCGTCACAAACGCATACGTGGCATTTGCGGCGGATTTCAAAGGAACACCGCGTGCGAACGCGTCAGCACCGCCACTCAGTGAACATTTCAACAGTGCAGCGACGTCAGCGTGATTGTCGCGCTATCTTTTTGCCAACTGAACATCGCGCCTCCCACAGGCGTGTTCGTGGGTGTTTGTCCTCTTTCGGACAAGTTCTTTCGTTCCACCTGCAGCATGGAAATTTCCACTCTCGAAGGAAACAAGGACGCACACGCAGCACTCTCCTGCAGTTCGTTTTGTTTCTCTCGAATATTACAGGTAAATAAGTGGACAGGTTACTGCTACTTACATTACACGTCTTAATATTTTTCTGCAGTAACAAATTGGTAGAAACAATGTCTCCACAAGCAAGTAAATAGCAAAAATTTCTCGCCGCAAATGCCACCAGGGGCGCTTGCTTCATGGCTGCGAGTGGTACGTCGTGAGCGCGGTGAAATTGAATGCGAGACCTCTTAGCCACGTGATGACATAACCTTTAGTTCTTCGTGCGTGTGTGCATAGTCTGTGCGATTAAGCTCACAGATGAATCATGCCGCTCGCTGGCGTTGCGGCGTGAGCGGCACGAACAAACGCGGTGGGTGGACCCGATATTCACCGCGGGCACCTGTCAATCAAACTGACTGACGAGCGAACTCAGGTACAAACTCGTTGATTCTGAAAAGGCCCCAGTTCAACTCGTGACTGTCATAGTGCCGGTGTGCCTGTCAAGCCTTTCATGCGGTGGACGCTAAGCAGCAGCTCCGATGCATATAAAATAATTTGGTCAGCTTGCACTACTTGTGCAAGGCTGGAGCCATCGGAGGAGCTTGTGATCTTGGAAATTCGCGCTTTTTATCGTACGAGGACGAACTGAGTACACACAAACAAGATGCAACACCAACTAGCCCCTGTAGCTGCTATTGTGATCACCTAGCTTCTTCCAGCTCTTTACGTGCCTCGTCCACTCAGTCTGCTCGGTCTGCTTCGGAGTGAGGACCACGTCAGTTCGGTTTCAATTTTGATGGTATCAATTAGCTAGGAGTAATTAACCTGATATTGAATAGTGCTGTTTTTATTGGTAATATTTTAATTATCACGACATTAATACAGATGCTTAATTAGCAAGGATCTAATTAGAATGCAGCTAATCAGCGTTAGCCTAATTACAATGATCGTAATTAACATAACATCAGTGAGGTCTTACTTAGCTTGGCTTTAATGAGCGCCCCTAATTGGCGTTGCGTTAATTAGCATGTGCTCGGTCTTAGAGTTACATGGCTTCATAAGCATGGTCTTAGTAAGATGTGGCTTAATTAGCTCAGTCCTAGCATGACTTGGCTTAATTAGCTTGGTCGTAGCATGTTCTGACTGAATTAGCTCGGTATATTACCCAGCCAATTAGCTAATCAGGCGGGCGCACGTACTCGGGGAGCAAGCAGACGATGTATAAGGACGAAGAGGGCACGCGCTGGCCGAGCAACGCGCTAGAATGTACAGGCCGACCATGGTGATTACACACGTGGCGATTTGTTCCGGCCGCGGTGTTGTAAGGCGCTTGGCCGGAGCTAATCTCAGAGGCCACGGTGCTGATTATCTTAAAGGATACTTAGTGCAGATATTAAACGCTTGAAAAGTAATTTAAACAGCCCGTTCCTCTAAAAAATATCGTTAGTAAAACGCTTCTGACACTTTTCTTGCATGGGTGCACTTCTGCACTCAGTGGAACGACAAACAAATGAAAGAAGATGCCTCTGGTTTGAAAACACCACCCAACTTTGTCGACCGCCCTTTACGTGACGCCACGTTCCATCGTAACCAATGGAACGTAGCGCGCGCTGACGGATGGATGAGACCTTTTCGTACTATTAGCTCGTTCAAAAGGGGGTGTCGCCAGAGCTCGGAAAGATTGCGGGTTTCGCCAAACCCGGGCCATCCTGCATAGCACCCCAGCTTTAACTGAAATTCATATTATTTTGTGTTACTTGCCATTTTTTCTGTATGCTATTCGATTTTAACAAACTGCGTTCACGAATTTTACTTTGTCAAAATAATCTCATTCTTAGTCAGTGTGAAAATCAAGAGACAGTATTTTACGTGTGTTTCATCTACACAGCAGCAGTTCTACTTCACTTGTTATACTATAGCACCGCGGTGCTCACGTGGGGCTGACAGTCAATATATGTAATCAGACTTCTATGTGTTCTGTTGGGAGGTATACGTGATCGATGAAGCCGCACCAAACTTGTTTAAAAATTTCGTTAAGTTAAATCGTAAGTTATTGCTCATCAATCATCCAATGCCCGGGGGCTACACAAATGCTTCTTTCGGGTGAATACGGAAAATTATCAGCACACGAGAAGAAGAACCGGCAGCAGTAGAAAGTGAGCGGCGAAAAAACGGCACGACTAACATAGTTTATGCATATTCAAAGGGCTGTCCTGTTCTCTTCCGGCCGTTCGTCCCGCCTAAGTGGTGTTGCTTCTTGTAGTGACCATTTTTTTTTAAACTGAAGTGTAAATTCACGTCGCGTGGTACGTGTATTCTAATTGAACTTGGCGAACTGCAAAATCTCACACATGAAGCCATTTGCATATCCCCGTACGAGCTACCCCACCGTAAATATTTTGCTGTAGAAAGCTGTGGTTGAGCCTCACAGAGTCGGCAAACTGCCCATAATGAAGGAAGGTGCTGAAACATAAAAACTCGCAGGGTCCCATATGCATTCGCCTAAGACGACTCGCAGGCGAAAGCCGTGCTGTGTGGCTATTTGAGTGCGCTCTTTATGTAACACGAATGCCGCTTTTCTTAGTTTTTTGTCACGTAAAAGCCGCAACGAAGAAGTGAACGCCCAGGTCGCACGGTTACTTCGTCGTTATTGTTTGCTTCATTTCGCTCGCGCTGGCTTTTCGTTCAAGGTCACGTAAGGCTGTATACTGTATAATCAAGATGCATTTAAAAAGTAATGCAAGCAAATCAGAATTCATTATAACAGCGCATTCAACATTTCATATTCCCACGGTGAGCTAGTTTTCCTGTTTGCATTTCACATGATTTCTTGACTGCATGGATCATGACTTGAATTTCTGCTTTCTATTATTCACGCTTACTCGCTCTGCCTGTGTATGCAAGAAGAACACACTTTACGTGCTAAGCTGTGTATTACGATGTCTCGTGCGATATGCACGTCAGCTTGATGCAGAACCTTTTTGTGTACGACCACAGCGCGTTGCTTGCAAGTTATACGGGAATCAGACAATATACGTTCCCACAATAACTTATTAATGCACTTGTGATTACAGCCATGCAACAGATGCTAATTACCAAACGTTTCTCTACCGGTAGCTACTGAATAACACCGACTATAAGAGGTGTGTCACAGCGCTACAAACTACTAGCCACCATATATATACTAGAAGCTGCGATATGAAAAAGTGAAAAAACTTCCCTCTACATGGGACACACGGAAATTCGAAAACGGTATCTTTAATGGAGGTCACGAGATTAAGAGATTAATGTCACCGTGGATGGCTGTCTCTTCAATTGTGAGTGGTTGTGGCTACTTGGGTTTAAGTTATTTTTTTCCCCTCTATCAACGATTAACACTGCGTTTCCCCGCTACTCTCTTAAGAATCCGTGATATTAGCAATTCGTTTGTGTCGTATATTTCTTAGATGTTTTACCTTTCTTTCTTAATAAAAAAACTAGTGGACCCTCTATGGAATAGCTTGCGGCATGCAAAAGTTCAAGGACATTTATTCTTGCCCATTTTAACGCGATAGCGTTAAAATAGCGTAAAAAGGCTCGTTTCGCAGAAATTCCGGTGTCGGCGTCATTGGTTGGGAGCGAAAAATCAGCGTTGTCCGTGAGCCGAAATTGGAGAGAGATGCAAATAAATAAATAATAATAATGTTTGGTCCGGGTGAGAATCGAACCCTCCGCGCCAGTGCTTGAAACTTCTTCGTAAAGAAAAAATAACGCTATAAGAATGTCATATAGTGGGTGGAGTCTCCTTAATGCATGTAATATTGCGTGACAGGCGAATAATAATACCAGGCGTTAAAACAAGTCAATTGCACAACGAGTGGATGGTTTAAAGCTGTCCACCCATTACAACGTGTGCAGCTGCGCAGTTGCTCGTGGCACCTTACGGACGAGTAGTGAGTAGTACTTCGCCAATTTGCAAAAGGAAGAATTCTGGCGTAGCGGGCACTTAGCAACTGTACGCCCAGTAGACATTCTAGGATAGTTTGAAACGGCGAATGCACCATGCACAAATGTTCCTTTCCTTGCGGCATAGTTGAAGGCGATGCGCACGGGGTTCGATTACGCTATCGCGTTCTAGTCATCAAGGCGAAGCTCAAGCGTCGTCCAAGTTTTTCCTCATAGTCATACAGGTTAAAGAAGTAACTGGGTGACATTTTAATATTCCGCATTTTGCGTGTCTATGGGATTGTTCGATTATAATATGCCAGATTTCGTATCTGCCATTCCATCGAATATCTGATAGCTGTGTATAACACGATTTGAAAAAAAAAAAACGTGAGACATTCTTCTGCATTGTTACAAATGATAAGCAGTAATAAAAGGCAGTCACTTCTACCTCAATATAAAAGCAAACAAATCCATAGCTGGTGGTCATTTAGGTAAATACGGCATTCAGCATCAAACCAGTCGACAAACAAAATGAAACTAGGAGCAAGTTATGGCAAAGCCATTCTTTTTTTTTACCCTTAGGATTGCCTGTTCAGCTTTCTTTCATTGAGCAAATATGAAACGTTCTTCCAGCTCTGTCATCTGCAATAGTGGCTACAACTTTTCCTTCTTATTACTGCTCGAAGAGTATAGTGCACATGGGACTCTATACACCACGCATGGCAGTTCTGATGCACCTTCTTTAACAGTTTGAACAGCTTAACAAAGAGCAATCCCGTTTGTGCGCGCGCGCGCGCGCGTGTGTGTGTGTGTGTGTGTGTGTGTGTGTGTGTGTGTGTGTGTGTGTTTGTGTGTGTGTGTGTGTGTGTGTGTGTGTGTGTGTGTGTGTGTGTGTGTGTGTGTGTGTGTGTGTGTGTGTGTGTGTGTGTGTGTGTGTGTGTGTGTGTGTGTGTGTGTGTGTGTGTGTGTGTGTGTGTGTGTGTGTGTGTGTGTGTGTGTGTGTGTGTGCACATGCACGCGTGCGTCTTTCCGTATGCGCAGGGTCCCGTAGCAAGCAATTGAGAAGGGGTCCCAAGCCGCAGCTGTCAGCCCCGCTGGAGCGCTAACCATGGAGGAAGTCGCTCCAGCGGGGCCCATGGTCAGGAAAACTAGGGTCTGCTAGGGATGTTGTCACGCTTCACTCACAGTTTCTCGACTTGGTCAGCCAGACGAACGGGCACCTCGTGCACGCTGTCACCGAAGCAGCGGCACTCGGTCCCCTGGGCCCAGCAGTGGCAGCCCTCGGTCGCTGCTGTCTCGGTGAAGGGAACGGGCAGCTGGGTTCCGGCCGCGGGCCACGGGCTGGCCAGCGCCGAGACCAAGAGCGCCGACAGCTGCCGCAGCAGAAGCAGCGCAAGCAGCGTTGTCGCCCGCCAACCCGTCATCGCGAGCTTGGACGTTGCTCTGAGCCCCGGAGCGGAACCGCGGGCCTATAGCAGCGCCGATCGCAGCGCCGCGCTTCAGGCCCCCTTCCTTCCCCCGCCGCACTCGCAACAAGTGTTCCTCCTCCGGGTCCACTGCGCGCACCCCCTTAACAGTGACTCGGACCGAGAGAGGCACGAGCCACCATCCCCAAAAACTTTTGTCGCGACTGTAGCGCATGCTAAACTTCGTTGCTCCTGTCTTCTCGCGGTGCATAAAGCGCTGGATGACGCAATTACTAAGAGCGGCTCAAGTATCGGGTGAGACGCGAGAGCAAATAGTGAACGAAATCGTATTTGTTTTGACGCTTTCTCGGCGTGTCACTGTGCGAGCTTGCGAAGAAGCACTGCCTGCGCTTTTGCACGCATTGTAATTATAGTGACAAGAAGTCTACGGACATACGGTCCTGGCTATGCTTGTCAACGACACATCGCGATGTTCTTGAATCTTGATGTAGGAGTATCAACATTCTTGTTTTCCTTGTCTCTATAAATGTTTCTTTTTGTTGCTCTTCAATGCTTTTACTGGCGGGGTTAACCTAATTATTGCATTTTAATTTTATTAATTTCTCTATTTCACCACTTGTTCCCTCGCTGATGTACCGCCGTTTCTTACAAAACTGGGCGGTATTTATTTTTTACACTATTAACGATATTCACAACACTGAATATGTTGCTGGCGGCTCAAGATCACAGTGGTGTTGACTGAGAAAACTATCATCCATTCTGAGCTATAGATAAAATAATCTATATTTAGAGAAGGTATACGTTTGAAAACATAAATTTGATTGGATGCCTTGGCAGGGGAGGGACTGGCCTTTATAAAGAATGATCTCACAAACGCAGAAGCAGATGATTTATATAGCTTGGATGTAATATTGCGGCGAAATTGGCCAAATAGATTGCTCAGAAGTTGGAAACAGAAAAAAATTGCCCGAATGCACCTTATAAGCCAACTTCCTCTGGAAGCAAGGTACCAGTCAGGCCTGTACAAACAGACAGCCCGGAAATACGTTTCCGGGGAACATGATTACATAAACGCTGCATGGCAACATAATCACCGGCGCACAGATGTTTAAGGAGTGCGCTTTTCCAACGGCAAGATTGCAACATAAAGGCAATAGTGCATTGCTACTTGACTGCGCAACTAGTTGCGAGAAAGAGCTGGCAGGAAACAAACATTGTTGCAAACATCGAGGTCACCATAGTAAGGTGACTGCAAACAACCACTTAGCAAATCTGCGCAGAGGAGACACATACGAAGTACTTGTATAACGAACAGGCAACACATTCACAAGAAATATGCTTCTTCAAAGCGTTACCGTCTCGCAAGTGCGGAAAAGTGGGGAGCCTGACTTTACACGCAAAGTTGGAGGAAAGGCACTGAGAGGAGGGAGAAACCAGAACTCATCCGGGACATGTTTGTCAGTATACACATTCACGCGCAGCCACTTACTGCTTTCAGAAGGATTAAGCGACTCCATGTCAATTATATGTAGGACGTCCCAGCTAACATTAGCGAAGGTGTTGTTTTTTTTTATTTTCTGAGTTATGTTATTTTTCCCCGATTAGCCAAGTCACTGATGCACAAACACGATATCGTTAGCGAAAGTTTACAGATGATCAAACATAGATGACAGTGTAGGTTTTATAACCGCGTATTACGAGTTTTAACAGCGAAGCTGTTTAGCAAATCGTTCCTTGTGAGTCGATCGCAGAAAACTACCATCATCTTGAAGTTGAATTGATGGCGCAAATGCTCGGATAGGGACGAAGAACACAGGACACGGACGAGCGCACTTGTGTGCTTTTCAGCATTCTGTGTTCAACGTCAGCCATGTACCAACAAGCCAGACAGAAAACGCTACTCAGCTATCATCGTATTAACGGGTATGTGCCGCTGTGCGGCTACTTGAAAACGAGTACACAGAGAGAGAGAGAGAGAGAGAGAGAGAGAGAGAGAGAAAGAAAGAAAGAAAGAAAGAAGGAAAGAAAGAAAGAAAGAAAAGAAATGGGAAGAAATATATAAAGAGAAAGGGGAAAATTCTTGCCGAAAAAAATATTCACGAGGCGGGATTCGGACCTGCATACCATCGACCCATAGGAGAGCGCCCTAACCACTCGGCTATCCAGGCACGCTACCATAGCATAGCATAGTCTTGTGTAGTATAGGGTAACAAAGGGGTGGGAAAGGGAACGGAGCGTGATGAGCAGAGATGTGATGGTGAGGAGGAGAGAAAGGAGAGGGAACGGAGGAGGGGAGAGAGTGAAGTGTAGCCCAGCAAAAATGAAAAAGAGAAAAATTGACAGAACGAAATGCAGCGGCAGAAAGAAAAACAAAGAGAGACAGAGAGAACATCAACAAAGAGAGTGAAAGAAGTAAAGGGAGATAAAAAAAGATGGAAAGAAATAGGAAGCAAGCATCGCGTCGTCTAGCGACCAGATACCGCACCACCTGGCCAAGCCGCGGATGCCCAGTAGCTAAGCCCGCCCACCGACGGATGCATCGCGCGCAACCTCCGCTTTATAGTGCATAGCCTGGCTACGTACTCCCGAGGAGGAAGCCGCGCATCTCGAAGCTAGACGTGTCGGTCGAGGGGGAGTACGAGCAGCGACGGGCCCGTGCTTCGTTGTGCCAAGATTTTCGCGACTTAGTGCAAACTGCCCTCAATTTTAGAGCGCAGCTCTTAGGCACCCGTTCTTACAATGAGCGGCGTCGCTGTCGCAGTCGCCGGCGAAACCGATAGACATGAAAAAGTATTCTATAGACATGGACAATTAAATGAAAAAGAAACACCCAGGACCGCATGGGATTTTAACCCGAGACCCCTGCGTGCCAAAGCAATATTCTACCACAGAGCCACGCTGGCGCTTGTAAACTCAGGTGCAAAAAGACCCTATACAGGCGTGAGGTCGGGGAAGCAATTGCGTTAACCTAATTATTATAGAGTTGCAGAACAGTAAAATAACAACCAGTCATCACGCAATCATAATGGCGCAACCAGTGTGTAGTTTAATGCTTCCCACCTGCGGCAAAGTGCTCAGCCATAATCTTCATCGTCATCAGCCACATGCAGCATCAACAAAGTGGACATAATACCTTACAGATATGTAGCGGGTATCTCGCTTGTCCGCAGAAAGACGAATAATGGCGTAGTGGGTGACGTTCTACTTCACAAAAATGATGATTTATGGTGTAGTCGACACCTTGCGGAAAGCCAAAACTTCAAACACATTTGGCATTGCCCCAACACGAAGCTGCGCTCAGAATTCGCATCAGGCAGTATCGCAATCGTCGGTGAACTTTTCTGTCTACATTCTTAAAAACCTTGGCTTAACCTATCTGGGCCATTTCGTAATCATCATCATCATCAGCCTGTCTACGCCCACTGCAGGGCAAAGGCCTCTCCCATGTTCCGCCAATCAACTCGGTCCTGTGCTTTCTGCTGCCACGTTATACCTGCAAACTTCTTAATCTCATCTACCCACCTAATTTTTTGTCTCCCCCTCACGCGTTTGCCATCTCTTGGAATCCAGTCAGTTACCCTTAATGACCACCGGTTATCCTGACGACGTGCTACGTGGCCGGCCCATATCCATTTCTTCTTCTTAATTTCAACTATGATATCCTTAACCCCCGTTTGTTCCCTGACCCACTCTGCTCTCTTCCTGTCTCTTAAGGTTACACCTATCATTTTCCTTTCCATCGCTCGCTGCGTCGTCCTCAATTTAAGTTGAACCCTCTTTGTAAGTCTCCAGGTTTCTGCTCCGTAGGTAAGTACCGGTAAGATGCAGCTGTTATATACCTTCCTCTTGAGAGATAGTGGTAGACTACCATTCATGATTTGATAGTGCTTGCCGAATGAGCCCCATCCCATCCTTATTCTCCTAGTTATTTCACTCTCATGGTTCGGCTGCGCGGTTACTACCTGTCCTAAGTAGACGTACTCCTTTACAACTTCCAGCGTCTCGCCACCTATCACAAAGCGCTGTTCTCTGCCAAGATTGTTCCACATTACTTTAGTTTTATGCATATTAATTTTCAGACCTACTCTTCTACTTTCCGTATCCAGTTCAGTAATCATGAGCTGTAATTCGTCTCCCGCGTTACTCATTAATGCAATGTCATCAGCGAATCGCAGGTTACTGAGATACTCTCCATTAACTCTTATCCCTAATTCTTCCCAATCTAGGGCCCTGAAAACCTCCTGTAAACACGCGGTGAATAGCATTGGAGAGATCGTACGCCTTTCTTTATTGGGATTCAGTCGCTTTCTTTATGAAGGACTATAGTGGCTGTGGATGCGCTGTAGATGTCTTCCATTATGTTTATATAGGCTTCGTCGATGCCCTGATTCCGCAGTGCTTGCATGACTGCTGATGTCTCCACCGAATCAAATGCCTTCTCGTAATCTATGAAGGCTATGTATAGGGGTTGGTTGTATTCCGCGCATTTCTCTATCACCTGATTGATAGTATGAATATGGTCTATTGTTGAGAAGCCTGTACGAAATCCTGCCTGGTCCCTTGGTTGATTAAACTCTAATGTCCTATTAATTCTGTTAGCAATTACTTTTGTGAATAGCTTGTAGACAACGGACAGTAAGCTGATGGGCCTGTAATTCAGGTCCTGTTTTTCAGGTCCTTGACGTCCCCTTTCTTATGGATCAAGATGATGTTGGCATTCCTCCAAGATTCTGGTATCCTCCCTGTCGAGAGACACTTCGTATACAGGGTGGCCAGTTTCTCTAACATAATCTCTCCACCGTCTTTCAGCAGGTCTGATGTTATCTGATCCTCACCAGCGGCTTTGCCTCTTTGCATTCCCTTTAGGGCTTTCTTTACTTCTCCTGTTAATACTGGTGGGATGTCAGATTCCTCTGGGATATTACTGCTTCTTACATTATCATCCTGACTGTCTCGGCTGCTGTACAGATCTCTGTAGAACTCTTCCGCTACCATAACTATTCTATCCATATTGGTTGTGACCTTGCCATCCTTGTCCCTTAATGCATACATCTGATTTTTGCCTATGCACAGTTTTGTCTTCGTAGCTTTGAGGCTTCTTCCGTTCTTTAGAGCATGCTCAATTCTCTCCATATTATACTTTCTTATGTCGGCTACTTTACGCCTATTGATCAACTTCGAAAGCTCCGCCAGCTCTATTTTGTCTGTTGCATTTGAGGCTTTCATAGCTTGACGTTTCTTAATGAGGTTTTTCGTCTCTTGGGATAGCTTACCAGTGTCCTGTCTAACGACTGTACCCCCGACTTCCACTGCACACTCCTTAATGATACTAGTCAGATTATCATTCATTGCGTCAACGCTAAGGTCGGTTTCCTCGGTTAAAGCCGCGTACCTATTCTGAAGTGAAACTCTGAATTCTTGTACTTTCCCTCGCAGAGCTAGTTCATTAATCGGCTTCTTCTTGCGTATCAGTTTCTGCCGTTCCTTCCTCACGTCTAGTTGAATTCTAGATCTTACCATTCTATGGTCACTGCATCGGATCTTGTTAACTACTTCCACATCCTGTATAATGCCCGGGTGGTCGCACATTATGAAGTCTATTTCATTTTTAGTTTCGCCGTTAGGACTCCTCCACGTCCACTTACGAGTAGTCCGTTTTCTGTAGAAGGTATTCAAGATCCGTAAATTATTGCGTTCTGCGAACTCTACTAGTAACTCCCCTCTGGCATTTCTAGAGCCGATGCCATATTCCCCAACTGCATGATCTCCAGCCTGCTTCTTGCCTACTTTTGCATTAAAGTCGCCCATCAGTACAGTATACTGTGTCTTTACCTTACTCATTGCTGATTCTACGTCTTCGTAGAAGCGTTCAACCAGTTGATCATCATGGCTCGATGTAGGCGCGTAGGCCTGTATCACCTTCATCCTGTACCTCTTATTAAACTTAATCACGATACATAAAACCCTCTCATTAATGCTATAATATTCCTCTATATTGCCAGCTATATTTTTATGAATAAGGAACCCCACTCCTAGTTCTCTTCTGTCAGCTAAGCCACGATAGCATAGGACGTGTCCGTTCTTCAGCACTGTATAAGCCTCCTGTGGTCTCCTAACCTCACTGAGCCCTATTACATCCCATTTAACACCCTCTAATTCCTCGAATAGTACAGCTAGACTCGCCTCACTAGATAAAGTTCTAGCGTTATATGTAGCCAAGTTCAGATTCCAATGGCGGCCTGTCCAGACCCAGAGATTCTTAGCACCCTCTGCTGCGTCGCAGGTCTGACCGCCGCCTTGGTCAGTTGCTTCGCAGCCGCTGGGGACTGAGGGCCGAGGGTTAATTGGTGTATTCATGTGGGAGGTAGTGGCCAAGTACTACACCAGGGTGGCCAATCCTGCTCTGGTGAGGGAGTGCAATGCTGGCTGTGGTCGCCAGTGAGGCTGCACCCCAGGCCTTTTACACAATTCCATCATCACGCGGATTTTTTTTTCTTTTAATCCGGTTGGGAATTGTCCGGCACCGGGATTCGAACCACGGACCTCTTGCATGCGAAGCTGATGTTCTACCCACTACGCCATCGCTGCAATTTTTTTCTACCCACTACGCCATCGCTGCAATTTTTCATATAGCAAGGAAATTCATGAAAAATAAACGAAAGACAAAAAAAGGACTCACAGTGTCCCGTATGCATTTGCCTAAGACGACTCGAAGGCGAAAGCCATCATCATCTTCGTTTTCTTCTCGGTCGATGTATTGATCCTCCCCCGCCCACCTCCGAAAGCTTTCTGCACCTGACGTGATTTTAAACTGCCTCCAGGATCGGAGGCATTGCAAGCTTTCTGCACCCCACCTGGTTTTGCACTGCCTTCGTGATCGGACCACCTTTGACCAAGCGATGATGTCATATGATGTCGTCATCATGTCACATCACGTTATGTGATCTCGGAGTGACGTCACAATTTAGGCGATCTGTGACGTCATTGTGACGTCATTACGTTACGATGGTTTTCTTGCATCACTCGCGTGACGCCGACGCCGACGGTCAATTTTCGCGTTTGATGCATTCTGTACCACCGAAGCGTCCGCGGCTACAATCAAGCACCTGTTGTGGACATGCCCTGGCCTGAACCAGATACGGCTGCGCTACCTGAGAACAGTGGGCCTTCATCCGACGAGACCACCGAATTATGATTTGTGGCTCTGTGGGCCCCACCACAGAGCACTGCTGATGTATATAGCGGAAACCAGCCTCTATCTGTATATTTAACTACTTATGCCGTTGGGCAAACTCTCGAAAAAAAAATTGAGGCCTCTGAGGCTTTCACCTTAAAATGGGATGATACTTACTCTGGGAAAAAAAAATCAATTTTGGGATTCTGCAATGACCTGATAGAGAATTTCTTTATCTTTCACAACATATACCACACTTGGGTACTTGCTTTTTCAAAAATATTTTCTTTTCCCCTTTTCTTTCTGACGTTGGCAGGAAATGAGCGTGTAGCCCTACGTAACTTCTGCGTTTTTCTCAAAAGAACATTTTTGACGTTTGTGTACCTTTTTTCTGGGGAATTATCAGGCGTAAACAAACAAAATTTCTTAGATGTGTTAAGCAGTGGCATTTACACAGTGGCGTAGCCAGGGGGTGGCACACCGGGCCCTTGTCCCCACCCAACATCCCGAAATTTTTTTTTGCCATAGCATATACAGAGCACAAAATGACACTCGACTATGTCTGCCTGCCCAGCCCCTACTTCAGATCAAAGAGGTGCCCCCGCCCCACCCCCCCCGGAAAAAAAATTCTGCCTACACGCCCCTGCATTTACATAAATGGAGCTGGAATCAGCAACCTAGGTATTTCAGTCTCTTTTAATGTTAAAAAAACCATTCATAAGTGACAATTTTCATACATTGACAAACTTAAAAAAAACATAACAAATCTAGTTTATGTTGTAGGCTAACAATTTTAGTTCCACTTCTGTAAAGCACGTTGCAATGCTCTTCAGATAGCATGTCCTAACAAAAAAGTAAGTTTGTAGAAACATTCAAAAAAAAAATTAAAAAAATATTCAACAATTTCAAACTACTTTTGAGCTTTGATGCAACCTGCGTTTAAAATACCTTGAAAATTTTATACCATAACTTTCATTACCACTGATGTGCAGCCAAATTTTGAAATGCGCTTTCAAAGTCTCACCCCACCTTAAAAGAAGAAATAATAGTGGAGAGGTATGCATGGGTTTTTATCACTGGTTCATGATGTGCGCTAGATCGAGTGCACCCAACAAATGTTCTTGCGAATTTCGGTGATAATCTGTGAATTGTTGAAAAAAGCGCACTTGCCCGGATAGAAGGACAGACAAGAAGAAACGAAATGGCACGGAATCTGCCTAATACTTGAGCTACATCTCGCAATGAAGCGCGGATGTACAGGCGCCTGTTGAATAAAACATTTAGACTCCTAAACACGTTTTCACGCCGGGTCTATCTGCAGTTCGCAGCCGCATCCTTTCCCACAACGACTTCGTTAAATGAGTACGTTTTGTGTATCGTAAACTCCCGGCGAGAGCTTTGGAGCGCCACAATGAGGGCCGGACCACGAAGCGTTTATTCCTGAATCACCATCCAGCCCGTGCATTCACAGCGTTCCAGCCTTGCTTTCCTCGTCATTTCCGCCATAAGGCGAATAAACAAATGTAAATTGCCTGAGTGCAAGTTTAGCAAGAAGTATAAATGGAAGAAAACGTGCTGTTCCATACCGTGTGGCGTAGTCTTTCATTTGTCTCTGCGGGCTCATCCTAAGCAGCAATATTATGCATGAGATGGGCAAGAAAATCTGCAATTCAAGGTTGCCGCTTCAGCCTCGAACCATTTATTCTTTTTCTTATCTCGCATCAGAAAATCTTGAATAGAGTACATAGGACTTCGTGACAGACAACCAGTGCATTTGGTCTTAGAGAGTGTTGCCCCACGCAGTTCACGGCGAGAATAAAAATACGGCGGTGTGAGTGCAAAAATTAATAGAGCAGCGCAATACAAGAGAAAAAAAAATGCCTGCCTGCCTGCCTGAACGCTTCCCTCGTGCGAACTACTTCTGGCACTAATATAGGGACTTGAATATCTCCTATTTGAGACATTGGTGGGCACAATAAAACGTAATTTAAAAATTGCCGATCACTAGGTCCGTTCGACTCGACTGCACCACTATCAACCAGATCACGCCGAGGAACGAGAGCTTAAGGAATTATGCGGCTCGCGTTCAGCGGAGCACACCCACTACGTGACACTCGAGACGAGCGTCGAGGTGCGGACTCGGTGGAGGACTAGCGCGCACCGTCTGGACAAGAGGCCCGGAACGCTATTTTTATGGCGTCTTCTGAGGTATATTTCATCATAAAAACGTCAGAAAGTAGTAAACACGTTCGTCTTACGTGTTTGGTTAGCGCTGTAGTGTACTGCTGTTGACGAATGTAACCGGTCTTTCTGCACGGATATTTCAGACAACCGGGGCAGGAACGCATCGAAACTTCTAGCGCCTTCGGTGTCGAAGTTGGACGCGATAGTTTTGTTCCTCATATCGTTTCTCAGTTTTTGAGGGCAGGGAAAAAAATACCATCAACGCTGACACATAATTGAGATATACATGTTCAATCCGAAATACCACAAATCATTGTGGACTGTGGCAAATAAATGACGCGCTGTGCACATGTACGACGTGAACAGCTACACCCCGTGGTTGCCGTGGTGCGAAGACGCAGGATA
Organism: Rhipicephalus sanguineus; assembly: GCF_013339695.2. Classification (NCBI taxonomy): domain Eukaryota; kingdom Metazoa; phylum Arthropoda; class Arachnida; order Ixodida; family Ixodidae; genus Rhipicephalus; species Rhipicephalus sanguineus. The sequence goes on from NC_051176.1 coordinate 257,833,314, forward strand.
TGCGAGCAAACGATCTTCCAATGGTAGTTGCTCCTTAATGCTCCTTAATGATCAACCAACAGGCCCAATTCGCCACAATTCTTAGGTCATCTCCTTTAGTGCTATTTCACACTTCCACGTTGCAAGCTGGTACTGTCAGCAGTGAGGGGGCAGAAAAAAATTATGAACGATGCCGACCCCTCTATATACGCCGGACTCTGGAGTTTTGCAAGAGGCGTAGCGCCACCTGTCGGAGCAGGTAAAAGTTTGCTGTGGAACCAAGTTCAACTAGCGAGTGCGAAACAACGATTGAGCTTAATATTACATGTGTTTGCGCATTTAACACTCAGAAAGAGAGCTATGGATTTGTCTCCGCTCGGACGCGCCACCGAACCGCCATGAAGTGCTTGCTGGATCACTCGCCAGAAAGACGGCGAAAACAAAAGCAGACGCGGCAGCTCCGCGTGCTACGAAGAAACGCCGCAATCGACGCTACTGTCGCGTTGTGAATTGCCACAGACGTAAAGGACTGAATAACAAAGTTCGGTTTTACCGATTTCCATAGTTCTCGTACGAAGCAGAACTGCAAGAGCGATGGATACGGGCCGTTGCGAACGTGTTGGGTATGCAAATTACTCGCATTCTCTACAGCCGGTCGCATGAGAAAGTGTGATAATTAGAGACCGGATTTTAGGCAAATGCCTATTTTGTTACTTGCGGTCCTATCACGAAATTTCGATATATGAGCATGAATTAGAGGTTAAGAAGGGCCTTTATAGTGCTTTTATAGTGCCTATAAATTCCTGCTTTTGGCGTTTGTGCCTAAATGCTTACATATGCATATAAATGCCTATTTTCAAAACTGGCGCTTATAAACGCTATGTAGCCTCAAGATTCGCTCCCGGATGCTGTTTGAGACCGTTATTCATGTTAACGCATAACATTGACTGTTGGGAATTATGGGGTTCAACCTAGTCCTCTAGTTCAACCAACTCCCGGAGACAACCGCTAGCAGAAGTGGGACATGCCATGTAGGTCCGGATCCCATGAGTTACCCCCCCCCCCCCACGTAATGTGTTCATTTGTTGTTGGGACATACCGGCGAGCATTCGCCGCCGCGCTGACATGGCGCGAGCTGTTGGCGAATGTGAAACAGCGGAGAGCCGTCAGCGGAGAGTCAAGAGCAAAAAAAGAAAGAAACATGTGATCTGCACACAGGTTTTGTTTTGTTTGTAATTTACATTTTAAGGTGTAGCGTAGCCAGAAACGCTTTTGGGGGGTGTGGGGGGAGGCTCAAGCCTTCCTTCCCCCCTCCCGCCTGGCTACGCCAGTGGTTCACTGCCAGGGCAGGAATTGGCTCTACCCTGCCACTAGGAGGAATATCCCTCCCTTCTGGTCTTTTAGCAATCTATCTGCTCCTGCTCTACCCTTCTCAGTCATGCCGAAAAGAAAGGCACACAGGAGTGTGTTGATTAGGCAGTGGACACTTGACTCACCCTACAGAAAACGGAGGAGACCGTGCGGGACAATGCACAATTTCACGGCTTAAACTGTTGGCACCTTTGTGCCATCTTAAGCAATAACATTTTTGTTTTCCTGTCGTAGATATAGGTCGCCACGTCTTTGTTTGAAATTATTTGCATTTATGTGAAAGTTTATTTTGCCTATATTTGCGATATTGGAGGCCTAAAACGAGCTTCTTTAATGCCTAAAAATCTGGCCTCTACACTCTTAACCGCGTATCCTCTATGTATACCATTACCAAAATTTATCCTTTATCCTATAGGTTACATTTGTCGACGTTTTTGTGTTTTTTGTCTTCCCATGTTTTAAAGGCTTACATGCTGATTCACAGAGGTTAAAATCTAAATTTAAAGGTATATGGCTCGTGTATACCTTTAACGGTGACCTTTGGAGCTGACAGAGTCTTCGCCGTATACGTTTAGGCGTTTACATTCAAGGGGCAAGGGCTACAGATTCGGCGAGGGCGATCGGGAAAGGAAATTCTATTGCTCCAATCGCGCGCAAGCAGCCCTGAAATGGTTTGGTGCTTGCGGGTGCTAGAATACTGGCAAGTGCGCCGTCCACGGCGCGCGGCAATGTGGGCGAGGTGGTTGTTAGAGCGATGAAATACCTAGAGGGCCGTAGCATTATGAGGTGTTCTACCGCAACGTTCGCGGTAAGGAGAAAAAAACTATGGTACCTGCTTCTGTACCTCGTCTCCTGCGTCGTTTTTTGCCTAATCCCGCTAGTCGGCGGTCGTGATTTGGAGCAATTTTTGCCGAAGAGAACTGCGAAAACACGACGTGTCCAGGGAGACGAGGCGTTATTTCTAACGAGCGTCAATAACGATGGTCCCTTGTGCGGATAGCTGTATCCTTGTTTGCAAATCCGGTGGCAGACCATCGACAAGCCTCGCTCTCTCTCTCTCTCTCTCTCTCTTTCTCTCTCTCTCTCTCTCTCTCTCTCTCTCTCTCTATATATATATATATATATATATATATATATATATATATATATATATATATATATATATATATATATATATATATATATATATATATATATATATATACGCACAGGAAACTACGCCCATGAAGCGCTAACAGGAACGCTCTTATGCTCTAAATTCAGCTTATGGTGGCTGAAACAAACAATTTACAAATTTTGCCTTTTACAATCACAACGAAATTGCCGTGATATGAAGTCTCACGAAAATAACTGCTACAGAGGCTGTTCACGAAGCTGTCTGCTCCGCGATTACAGCACTTCTCTTGCGCTCAGCGCCCTCTCGCGCCACCATGAGTCTCTCAGGGAGCCCATATACAGCAACTATGTTACACCATAGTCTCATCCCACTACCTGAACGTGACGCGCTCGTTGTAGACGTGTGGCGGCGTGCTCGGTATGATTTTAAAATGCCCGTCAAGCACAAAGACATTTGTGGCGTGTTACGTGGCCGGTGCAATGAGCTCCAATGCGATTGCAAGCAATATATAGTGGTGTGCGCCGTCGACGATGCCGAGGTTCGCATTCGATGCGACTATTCTGACCACGGTCCCAGCGCCCACAACAGGATTGCTGATCTCGGTAAGCAAAGTTTTGTTTTGCAGCCGTTGTGCGTTTTCCCTTTTGTATGCCCTGACAAATGTTGTTGCCTCTCGTATACAAGAATTAGGTAATCTAGTATTAAGATATAAATTTTGTGACATTATTTTGTTAAAATTAGTGCTCACTTGCAATTGACGGAGTTATCACGCGAGCACGTAATACTTGCTTTGTCTGCACGTGTGAGCTTAGCATCTTTTAGCAATGTTGTTAGGTAACGAGTGTTACGTACCATGTTCTGGCTGATGTGGCGTTTTGCGGTGTAGTAGTGTTTGTGCTAAAAGCGTTGTCCGCCCCAGGACTTATTCAAACCTCACTCAGGCGCACGCGAATGAAAAGGCGGCTCTGTGTTCTCTCGGTGGCGCACTTGTGTGGCCCCTCGCGCTCTCCACGACCACCTTGTTCTTCTCATGCTACCGCGAGCGCAGTCGGAGAACGATGCTGAAATGAGTGGATAAGCATTTACCAGTGCGTTCCTTCATCTAACAACCGAGTCTACTGCTGCAAAGCGAAATAATCGCTTCCAATGCGGTGCACCGAAGCATATATATGGTCGGAGAATATGCATGCATGTGTGAGCTCCTTGTTGCCGGTGTTAGGTATATGAGCACACGTATGTCAGACGGCATATGGGCATGAGGCCGGTCGTGGGCTCTTAATCTGCGCTGTGGTTTTTGTGCGTACCTCGCCTCGGGAACACGACTACGCGTGGCTACGCACCTGCGGATTGTCATTGCATCTAATCTGCTCATGAATCAATGCTGAGTGATGCGAGAAGAGTGATATCGATTAGGTGCTTCGTGTCCTTTTCACGAATTAAAACTGGCTCGTCCGCATTTGCGGAGCCATGTTCAACCTCGGTGTGATTTTATTGACCGTGTGCTCCGTTTGTACCGTCCTCTAGGCTCATATACTGGTTGGCGTGAGCAGTGAATCCCTGCGTATTTATTATTGAAAAGGCACTGAAAAAAAAAAGAATTTTTCACCTTGTGTTTTCTGTTGCTAACGGCCCATTTATCACGGCCGGAAAGCTCGTTTACTTGAGCGTGTGATGGTTCATAATTGGAAGACTGTTCTGGTGCCCAGTGAAGTTTCGGTTTAAAAGAGCATTGAGTGAGGCGGGACCCAAAGTGCTTTTCGTGTAAACATAGCTGGTTACGTCAGCTCTCAAAACCGCGTTCACATGAGCCCCGAATTGAAAAGTTTTCAACCAAGGCTCTCAGGGTGCTGCTGTAATGCCCTCTGGTATGTTGTAAATATATATGCGTCACCCCTCTCCCTTACATTTGCATTGCCGGGGCAAGGACGTCAGCATTTGTACACCAGTGCAAGTCCATTAAGGAGGTGCCCCCTCTTTCCGTTGCAGAGGTGTGCTAGAAAAGAGCGCTCGCTAGGATGATGACAGCTAACACGAACTCGTGAACCAGGTGGCCGTTGGTTGTTTACCGTTAGACCAAGGTGGCGTTGATGTTGTGAAGTTGGGCGTTTCTCGTGCAGTTGCGCGACATGCACATCACAATTCAGTTTATTCATGTTCTGGCCTATATTCACCGTCGATATTTTGTAGATGATGCATGTGTCCAAAAATATCTATCCCAGAAGTTATCTAGCCTTCAAAGTTATGTGTCAGGACTCTTTGAAGTGGCACACAACTTTCAAAATTTACTCTAGATGATCAAGTAGCTCATCGTTATGCAAAAACTTCTACTGTTTTCCACAGAGTGTCTTCATACGGAGGCTTTCTCTGCAAAGAAAAATGCAGCGGCACCGACAGAAAAGAAGTAATACTGCTCTCTTGGAGGAATCCAGGCCAGAACTAACAAAAGAGGTGGCATTGGCAGAGTTGCAGGTAGGCTGCAATTTTTATTCAATTTTCATACGAGACAAAATTCTCCCAAAGGACGTTTATGTTATTTATCCTTCCATGTCAATGGGGGCCTTAATTGTTTTGTCATATTTGTATTTTCGTGTATTCCAGTTATTGGCTTCGAACAGCTTAAAAGGGGCCATAGTCAACTACGAAAGGTTTTTGTGCCTCTTGAGAGCCACATACCAAGACCGCTGCCAACACCATGTAGACCCCTTGCCAAATTATTTTTTGGTGGAAGAAACTGTAAATTTATACTTTATATCAGCGTCGATTTAAAACATCGTAAAGCATCTGTTTCTGAGCAGTGGCACACAGTAGAGTTGTAAACTCACATAGGAAAATTAATCTTGTGGCGTTGTATTCAAGGCCCGATTGATTTTTCTTTACTCTCAAGGTTTAATATAACATAGGTCAAGCCGAATTACTTGTTTCAAATTCACTTTTTTAAGGCCCGTGAAGGGAAAATAAGTGTTTTTCTTGTTTTGTTGCTTCTGCCATAGCTTTGTGCTGAGCTTCAACTGCACTTTGGGTTCACTGTGGATGAAGCGGAACAACGGCTAAAAAAGGCGGCACAAGTTTTCTCAGAGAAGGAAGGAAGGGAAACTTCATTTTTAGAGCTCGCGAAGCACTTGCAAGGTTCGTCAGAGCACTCACTGATCATTGAGGTAAGTTATTTTCTTTTTTCTCTGGCTTACTGTATTCGAAAAGCGTGAAAGACGCACTGATAAGTGCTCATGTGTCAAATGACGTGCGAAAAATAGACATGGACTAATGCTGAATGTCTAGCAAATGGCTGCATCCAGTATATAACACTCTTTTTTGGGTCTTTGATGATTCTAATTACAGGCTGCTGTACCGACAGAAAAAAAATTGGTGCACCACATGTATACGTATACAAGGACCAAGCTTGGGTATATGGAGGCAGCAAGGAAGAAATAATTCACTGAAGGAACTGAACATTGAGCGTGCCGTCGTCATATCCTTTCTCATATACTATCTGAAAAACCTCATGTACCCGTCTGCTTTTTCGCAGACCCTGAATATGGTTCAAAAACTTTTAAGCCCTCAAGAACCTATCCCACGTGGGCTTATTTCCAACTGATTGAAGTGTTTCTTGGCGCTTTTGAAGAAAAAAAAAGTCTGATCACTATATATGCAATCGGTTGGTCAAACTTTATTGCCAAAGATTATTCGGGCAGATGTTTGGAAGTTCTCATATAAATATTTTTCCAAGAAAAACTTTTCAGTTACGTATAGCTGAATTACTGTATATTGTTGCATTTTAAATAAAGTGCTTCATGCCTTTTATTTCTCTGACTAATTCGTTTAATTTGCTTTGCATCCGGACGAATGTCTGAGAGCCTATGCTCCTGCATGGACTGTTCGGCTTTGTGTATGCCAAACAATTTCACGTATTTCTCACAGAAATTACCATGCACACGCAGGCTTTATAAATATTTATTGATTAGAAAGTTTGTGTACCACTAAGCTAAAAAGCATGGTAAGCCGATACGCCTGTCTTTCTTTCAGGGCACTTTTATTTTCCAGGTGAATGAAAGGAAAACGCAGTTTGCTGAATGGAAGGAATATGAACCCACAACTTCTGCATGTCCCGTGTGATGTTCTTCCTCTAATGGAAGAGTTTTGCACGAGGCATGCAGAGGTTGTATAAGGTTAATTCCATGCAGTGGTGTGCTGCATTTGTCATAAAAGTTACATTTGAAGGTTTACTGTATAACCTTTCAGTTTAGAAGTTTTTCAAATACCTATACGGACACAAACACACTATACCTCTAATAAAAGTTACAATTTTAGAGGTTGCTAGTTACCTTTTGCTTTAAAGGTTTCTCTGTGACTTATAACTACCGTGACCTATATGGTAGAAGTTACCATATTAAAAGGTAATGCATAACCTTTAAATTAGACAGATACGAATCTTAAAAATGTATGCCTCTACTAAAGGTTACGCGGTTAAGAGTGTAGAGATAATGTGGCTTTCTGTTATTGTTTTGCGTAGCCCTGACGGATAACCGTGGTAACCTTGACTATGAAGCTCAGCAGAGCCTCTGACCGCGGTGCGTGCCATGTAACACAGAGTGAGGAGCTAGAGGCAGAGTGAAGACGCGTTATAAACATCACGCACACCACGGTCTCTTATAATCTGAGTTGATCGTCACCACACAGCATCGCGCACGTACATTTTGAGGCTCAGAGTTCCGGTTTTAACTAGAAAATGCTAACACGAGCGTCATAAAAGTAAATCGCAAAATGTTGGATGTTACCACCTTCAGGTTTGTTTTGCCCGTGGCCTCCGCGATTGCCGGAGCTAATCTCGAAGGCCACGGTTTTGCCTTTGGCTGTACCCCGCAAAAGTGGACACGCACGTATCCCCATTTGCAGTATATACATACGGAAGACAACCATCTAGAGGACATTCGAGGATGCGTAATAAAAAAGTCCAACGCACAGGAAGCGAGAGCTGAATGGAGAATGCAACTTAAAAGGCAAAAATCGCCGGGGCCATTCATCCATGATAAAGCGAGCTTTGTACCACTGATCGTAAGATACATAGCTAAGTAAGTTGATCGTGTATGTACTTCATCGCTTTGACATTATTTATATACCCAAATTTAACGTATTTAGGAAGTCTGAGGGCTTGCCTCGAACTCGGTGTCGTGCGATGCTCGCTTGGACTTGCAAGTTGCAGCGCGCCGAAATAACTGAAACTTCTTTTGCAGTGTACCGGCAGTTCGCTATGACGAGCTTCGATCCTACTTTTCTGAAGCGTGGATTGGCGGAAGAACCTTTCCAGGTCCTTGATTTTCAGGAAACCATGCCTCGACACTAACGAAAGAAGGGGTTCTATTGCCGCCTATGCACATTCGCTTGCGGACTACCCAGTTAGCGCCAGGCCGAGCCTGACGTCTATTGCGCCTTTGAAGCTAACGGCTTCGTTCAGAGGGTACCATTGCTCTACCGCTTTAGTGATTGTCAAGGTGCAGCACCTTCTGAACTGATTCGGATGATACAGACGAATCGAACGGACCTTTATATTTTTATACACGTGTATGTTTCCGGGGGGTTTCGTTTCTCTCCATATTTTACGCTCGCTCCCTTACCGAAATCCATCATTGCGCATCAAAATTGGAATCTCCATTCGACGCATTGTTTGCCGCATCATAGGAGGTAACAAAGAGGGCCTGCTAAATACTTGCACTTGTTGTTCATGATAATGAAAGTTATTGATTCGTAAGTTCAGAAAGCAATGCAGGCAGCTCGATTTCATGTTCATTGCGTTCTGAGCAGCACGCGGATACCGGATAATCGTGAGCAGTAATTTCACCGAATGACAGTCACTCATTTTCCTCGTAGAGTAGTGGTGTTCGCGCCATCAGCCGGTGTTAGCATCTCCACAAAAGCGCAGAAGGTCGAATGGCGTCAAGAAAGAGAAGAAAAACATTTATTGACCCTAGCATTAGCAAGAAACGTCGCCTTGCGAAGAGTGGGCGTGGTTATCGGCGTAAGTTTACTGCTGGAGGGAATCTCTAATAAATACGCTTGGTCGCAAGGTGGACTCGGTGACTGAAAGGTAATAAAGCGCGTCGGTGAACCATTTGGTACATTGCTTGGAATCAAACAGCGCTAAAAAGGTGACTAGACAAAAAAAAAACACAAGTTCCCGTCTTCTTTTTCTTATCTACACACAGTCCAGGGGTGCTATGCAGGATGGCCCGAGCTTCTCGGGCACACGAGTTTGCTCCGAGCTTGCATTACGGCGGTCATGACAGGAAGACAGTGCGGAGCACGCGATAGCAGCGTTGATAAAAACGGCTACAAGAACGAGAATGGCGTCACAAGCGCATATGCGGCATTTGCGGCGGTTTTCAAAGGAACACCGCGTGCAAACGCGTCAGCGCCGCCACTCAGTCAACATTTTGACAGTGCAGCAACGTCAGCATGATTGTCGCGCTATCTTTTTGCCAACTGATCATCGCGCCTCCCACGGGCGTGTTCGTGGGCGTTTGTCCTCTTTCGGAAAATTCTTTCGTTCCACCTGCAGCATGGAAATTTCCACTCTCGAAGGCAACAAGGGCGCACGCGCAGCACCCTGGTGCAGCTCGTTTCGCTTCTCTGGAATATTACAGATAAATAAACGGACAGGTTACTGCTATACTTACATTACACGTCTGAAAATTTTTCTGTAGTAGCGAATCGGTAGAAACAATGCCTCCACAAACAAGTAAATACTAAACAAGTAAATAGTTCTCTCCGAAAATCGCACCAGGGGCGCTTGCTTCATAGCTGTGAGTGGTACGTCATGAGAGCGCTGAAAGTGAATGCGAGAAATCGTAGCCACGTGATGATATAACCTTTAGTTCTTCGTGCGTGTGTGCATAGTCTGTGCGATTAGGCTCATAGATGAATAATGCTGCTCGCTGGCGTTGCGTCGTGAGCACTGTTCCACGGCAAGAGGAAACTCGGTGGGCGGACCCCCCCTTCGCCGCGGGCGTCTGTCAGTCAAATTGATTGACGCGCGAACTCGGGCACAAACTCGTTGATTCTGAAAAGGCCCCAGTTCAACTCGGGACTGTCATAGTGCCGGTGTGCTTGTCAAGTGTTTTATGCGGTGGACGCTACTCAGCAGCTTCTTTGCATATAAAATAATTTGGTCAGCTTGCACTACTTGTGCAAGGCTGGAGCCATTGGAGGAGCTTGTGATCACCTAGCTTCTTCCAGCTTTTTACGTGGCTTGTCTACTCAGTATGCTTGGTCGGCTTCAGACTAATGACCGTGTCAGTTCGGTCTCAATATTGGTGTTATTGATTAGGAACGTCTTAACTAACATGATATTGAATGTCCTTTCTTAATTGTTAATGTTTTAATTACCACGACATAATTACCCAGGTTTAATTCGCAAGGTCCTGAATAGCACAGAGGTAATTAGCATAATACTAATTAGCACGATCCTGATTAACACGACTTCAGTGAGTAAGGTCTTCATTATCTTCGTTTTAAGTACACGCTCTAATTAGCATCGTGTTAATTAGGACTAATTGTCGATGTTTTAATTACAGCGGCATTAATGACTCAGGTTTATTTCGCAAGGTCCTGAATTGTACAGAGGTAATTAGCCTAATTCTAATGAGCACGATCCTAATTAACACGCTCCTAATTAGCGTCGTGTTAGTTAACATTAATTTATTGTGTCTTAATTACCACGAGATTAATCACTCAGGTTTAATTCGCAAGGTCCTGAATAGTACAGATGTAATTAGCATAATCCTAATTAGCTCGACTCTAATTAACACGATCTCGGTGACTAAGGTCTTGATTATTTTGGTTTTAATTAAATGCTCCTAATTAGCGTCGTGTTAGTTAGCATGATCTTAATTACCTTGCTCCTAGCTTTACACGACTTCATTAGCATGGTCTTAGTAAGACGTGGCTTAGCTCGGCCTTCGCATGATTGGGCCTAATCAGCTTCGTCATAGCACGTCCTGACTTAGCTAGGTATACCGCCCAGCCAATTAGCTAATCAGCCGGGCGCACGTGCTCTGGGAGCGAGCAGACGATGAAGAAGAGAACGACGAGGGCGCGCGCCGGCTGAGCAACGCGCTAGAATGTACAGGCCGACCATGGTGTTTATACACGTGGCCTCAGCGATTAGCTCTAGCCGCCGTGTTATAAGGCGTTCGGCCGGAACTAATCTCAGAGGACACGGTGCTGATTATCCTAAAGGACTCTTAGTGGAGACATTAAACGGTCGAAAATGAATTCAAACGGCGCGCGCACACATAAAAAATATAGTTAGTAGAGCTTTCTGCCACTTTTCTTGCATGGGTGCACTTCTGCACTCAGTGGAACGACAAACAAATGAAAGAAGTTTGACGACACCACCCAACCTTCTCGACCGCCCTTGACGTGACGCCGCGTTCCATCGTAACCAATGGACGGAGCGCGCGCTGAGGGATGGATTTCACCTTCTCGTACTATTAGCTCGTTCAAAAGGGGGTGTCGCCAGAGCTCGGAAAGATCTCGAGTTTCGCCAAACTCGGGCCATCCTGCATAGCACCCCTGCTTCATTCCCAGACTTAAAGGTAAATGCCGATAACAAACTATTTTCTTGACCCTGGTTACAGAAAGTAACCTAATGAAATATGTCAAGTTACTAAGATAAATATTTGTCGCCCAAATTGAAGCACTTTCTTTTCTTTACGACGTACGCGTTTCTCTTTTATGCCTCTGTATAACAGGCAATCCTACGTTCCCGTGCTTCACTAATCCTTTTGACGGAGAGCGACGATACGTGCGCAAGCTCGGTGTCGTTGACGCGATTTGTAGCTGTCACTGCACTGCATCGGGTTGGTGAGAGTGCGCGGAGGGGAAGCAAGTACTCCTGCGAGGAGGGCAACGAGAAACCGAGGCGACCGTGTACTCGTTCGTGAAACGCCTGTAACTTTGACACTTTTAACCCTGATCATGTCTGCTTTAGTCCGAAACCATCTGGGTGGCTGATAAGGGAACGTCATACCACCGGCGTAACAATTCTAGCTCGTAGTTGTGTAGATGCCCTATTAAGGTAACGTATAAGGAACCCTAACCAGAATCCTGCAGCATTGTTCGCAGGAAAATCAAGAACGCGATTTGCGCCAGTTCGATATGACGGACATGGCCATTCTGAATACTCCCACCTACCAACAACGTCAGAGGCAAGACCAAAAAACGCGAATACGAAAAGATCCGAATCATAACCAAATCCGGCAACGTTATCCCCGAGGTCGGTAAAATCAGGATCCTAGGCATGGTCATCGAGAAGCACGGAAGAAACGGCGACATCATCGCCCGTCTTACAGCGAAGGCGGCCAACGCGACGCGACTCCTCAAACGAGTCACGTCCCGGAAAGCAGGCATGAGAGAGGAGAGCCTAATCAGGCTCGTACAATCCTTTATCATCAGCCACGTCACTTACGTCGCAGCCTACCACAGATGGCTGCAACACGAACGCAACAAAATCAATGCCATCATCAGAAGAGCGTACAAAACGGCGTTGGGCCTGTTTGAGTCCACGAGCACGACCCGCCTCTTACAACTCGGGATACACAACACGCTCGAAGAAATAGCCGAAGCACAACGGAGCGCTCAACTGGAGCGGCTGTCCACGACCAATGCCGGGAGGAAATACTGGATGACCTGGGAATAGGACACTCGAACGAAGCGGAGACGAAGCTCCCCGTCCCCAAAGAGGTCCGACGCCAGACCAGAACCGACCCCATACCCAAGAACATGAATCCCGACTACAACAAGGGAAGAAGAGCGGCGAGGGCCAAGGCTCTCATCGACCTGCACGCCAACGACGAGCACGCGCGATATGTGGACGCGGCCGAATACCAACAGAACGCTTTCGCAGCGGTCGTCATCGAGGCGTCGACCGGCGCAACAAGGACGGCAGCGAGCGTGAAGAGCATTGGAGCGGAACAAGCGGAGGAGGTGGCCATCGCCCTGGCCATCATCGACCCAGACTGCCACACCGTGCTAAGTGACTCGAGACAGGCGGTGCGAAACTTCGCCAAAGGCCAAGTATGTAGAGAGGCCGAACGAGTATTGCGTGCGGCCAAACTGCAAGACAGAAAAGTAAGAATTAAGTGGTTCCCGGCGCACGCGGGTGACGCGTCGGAACGCAATGCCAATCACAACGAGACGGCACACGCAGCGGCGCGAGCGCTAACTAACCGCGCCCCGGCGACAGACCGTCAGACGTGGTTCGGAGCCAAGGACCGCATGACGGACTATAACGACATCACAAAAGCCTACCGCATGGCTCGCAGGACTTTCCCACTCCCGCACCCGCGGTTGAGTCGAGCGGAGGCGGTACTATTGAGACAGCTCCAGACCGGATCGCTACCGAGTCCGCGACTGATGCATCGCATGTACCCCGAGACATACCCGACCGACAAGTGCAAGGTCTGCCGGAGGGAGACGGCGGATCACACGCACATCTTGTGGGACTGCATCAAACACCCAGAGGAAGCGAGATCAAGAACGATCCCGTCGCGGCTCGAGGAAGCCGCGAAGAGCTACGACCTGGATCAACAGCTCTGGGCCGTCCAGCAGGTCCTCGGGGCGCTCGAAAGGCAGGGACCCAGCGAGCCGGCAACGGCGAGCGGAGACCCGCGCCGAGTAACGGCAACCCCGAAGACGACGTAGGCCCTCGTCGGGGCGCGCGAGCGCCCAACTGCAGGCACAAATAAAGTTTGTTCCAATCCAATCCAATGTCGGTACTTTGGCAATTGCTGTACCCTGAAAACCTCGGCTTATTTGTCGAAGTAGGTCATTAGGAATTTAGTTATGCATCTTTAAATATGTGCGCGAAACTGGGCGCGCCGGCCGCTCAAGAACTGCAGCCGCTGTGTTACGACAGACCGGAATTTCCGTGACGAACATTGAAAAAAGGCGCGTCGCAGCAGAATCTGGTCAAGAAAAACGCTCTCCACTACGGCGTCCCTCGTAACCTCATAACAGCGTGGTTTTAGAACGTAAAACTCTGACAGTTATTAGCAGGGGTCCTAAGCGTTTACTGCGTTCCATATCAAGTCCTAACGGAAGGCAATTCGAAAGGGGCGCTCTTACGCGTGAAGCGCTGTGATGTTCCCCTACACTAAACGCTCCGAAGAAATTACTGAACACAAAGCATCCGATCCGCTACCCCTTTCGGACGCTCCCAAACATTGGGTGTCAATCCCACGTTGTCGGGTGAGTTATTCGCGAACAGGCTATGACAAGCTTTATCGCATATGCCCACACGCAGGCGTGGTTGTTCAAGACGGGATTATCGGTTTCCCTGATTCGTATACGAATGACAACGCATACCTTGTCATCGGTAGTGTGGAACTCTTCATATAGCTCTGTTCGCTGTTCGAGGATAACAGAAACGCGCTATTTTGAATCGTATACAAAAGAGCGGTCTTCCAGTAGCGAGCTTTCAATACGGATAGTGTTTCTTGAATGGCACGGAGTAACCAGGAAAAAAAAAGCTCTGCGATGGTTGATTGCGTTCCCCAGAGACGCTGAATTGATGATCGTTTGCTGAAACATGCGTGCTACAAGGCATAGCGACTGCGGCGTGCACACCTCTTCTGGGTCCGTATTTACAAAAGGCACTTATGCCAGATAATTTCAGCCAATCCTGAAACCGGACATATCATTAGAGAAGGTGGTAGGTCAATGACAAGGAGCACTTACGTTAGAGAGTTTTGTGAATTCGGCCCTTTATTCTTCAAGGAAGACTAATATATATATATATATATATATATATATATATATATATATATATATATATATATATATATATATATATGGGTATAATACAATGGAGGCGTTGTCAACAGTGATATAAATATTTAATTCCCAACAGTTTCGGGAGGGTCCCTCCCTTCTTCGGGGGATGAGTTAAAACTGATGTCGAAGTTCGGTCTTGCTTCTTGCCGCGTCGCTCTCTCGCCTTCAAGGACATTTGAGAGAGTGGGGGAGATAGATTACGAGAAAAAGAAAGAAAAGGGAAAAAGAAAAAAAGAAAAAAAAAGAAGAGAGAAGAACACCGACGAAGTCAGAAAACGAGGCGAGGAAAAGAAGAGAAAAAAAAAAACGCTAACTGTGTATGGCATGAAGTCGTTGAAGGTGTTTCTCGGTTCGCGTCGGGCGCAGGGCCACCCAAAATTGTTGTCGCGGAGGGCAGAATGAGGCACCTGAGGGAAGAGCGTCCCCTTAATGGGTCGGCATACCGTCTTTCATCTTCGCCTGCTCCCTGTGAATAGGCTCCAAGTGGTGGAGGAGCGTGAGCACTTTACATTGTACAAGTAGTGAAAAAACATGAACAAAAAATAAACAAAAAAAGGGGAGAAAAGAAAAGCAAGAAAGTAAACGACACTGCACTCGTACGAGCCAGTCAAGAAACAGGCATGGTCCCAATTATGATTCCGTCTTGCCAAATTCATTTTGGCTTATCTCTCGGAGGCAGGAGAGTCTTCCAGGGTCCTCATTGATGCCGGCTGTTAATGTTCTAAATTTAAAGATAAAATATGCCTCACGTTGTTCGCGCGCGCGCGTGTTTTCGAAACCGGACTGTAAAAGAGTTACGCTGATATTTTCAAAGCTGTGGTTTGGTAAGCGCAGATGTCTGGATAAGGGTAGCTTCGGCAGTGAAGTGGCGTGGTACCGGTGATTATTAAACCGCAGCCGAAATGGCGTGTCCGTTTGGCCGATGTATTCTTGCCCGCAGACGTTACAATGTAACATGTATATCACATTGCTGGAGTCACAATTTAGGTTTTGGGTGATGTTGAATTTGAAATCTGAGAAGCTTGCCTTTGATTCACGCGTTGTGACCATGTGTGGGCATACCTTGCAACGAGCTTTTCCGCAGGGGCGGCACCCTGGCTCAATTTTGGCGGGGTTTGTTTTTGCTCTGACAAGAATGTCCTTCAGGTTTTTATCCCTGCGGTACACCACGCGACGTGGCTCCGCGAAGATGGAAGTCAGTCGTTTGCTTTGCCTAATTATGTTGAAGTGGCGGGAAAGTAAGTTAGTACAAGATTTGTTTGGGAAGTTGTTTTGGATACTGTTTTTGGCTCCTTAATTATGTCATTCCGGTTCACGTTGCGAGCACGTAGTATGGCATCGTCAATAATGTCTTCGGGATAATTTTGTTGTGATAGGGAATTCTTTAGGCGTTCTGCGTGTTTGTCAAATTCCTGTATATCGGTGCATATTCTTCGATACCGGTAGGCCTGACAATATGGAATACCCGTCTGTTGGGAATTAAATATTTATATCACTGTTGACAACGCCTCCATTGTATTATACCCATTACCCGAGAAGAACTGGCCCATTGAACCATATCTACACTCATATATATATATATATATATATATATATATATATATATATATATATATATAATATATATATATATATATATATATATATATATATATATATATATATATATATATATATATTAAAAAATAAAAAAGCGGCAGCTGCGGGAAACTTTTACGAAAGATTACTTAATAAAAGATAAGTAAACATGTATCATGATTTGCGATTTTTTTTTCTTTCAAATGAAGCATTCTCAAACTTCAGTGCCCTTTGCAATTCATCGACTTCAAATGAGTGCTTCAACATTGACGGAACCCTTCCTTCCAGCGGGCTATTACTATACCAATTCAGCTTCACATGGCCTGAACAAGAGCTTTTCTTTTGTTTTTTTTTAATGCTTACTTTGCCACTTCAAAGCTGACTATAGCTTGTGCTTTGAAGAGACAAAGTAAGTATTTATTATACAGAAAAAAACTCCGGCAGATCCCATAGATTTGGGAGCCGATTTCATGCGAAGCAGTCAGTAAGGAGCCGCCTGTATGCAGCATTTTTTTATTTTTTTATTTTTTTTGCTTTGAACCAAGCCTTACGATATGGATCGACGTCTTGTGTAGATGCTCGTATATCGTGGGCTTACCAGGCACATCGCCTATACTGGCGCCTAAAGGTTAGCTTATGGTCTGATGTAAAGTCGCTACTCACGTTTAGAGCACATCCGTTTTGTCCGAACGGAGTGTACGCTACAGTGCGATGATGTCCATACCCCAGTAGGAGTCGTCGGCGCATTCCTCCTGGGTCGAGCAACTCTTCACTAAAGCTTGCTTAGTCATAGTAGTACATTCACGAACCTCATACAGTGCGTCGAATTTGCACCATTAATTTTTGACAATGTATGTATTTTCGTGTGTTCATGTACCCACTCCTGCATGGGCCGTGAAGGGCCTGTAGTATATTCAAATAAAAAAATATGCAATGTCTATTACATTGATGAAAAAGCAGATGGGCAATAGTGCAACCACAAATGACGTTGCCCTGACATGACACCTGTACAGATCTTTTTCCAACGCAGTTTCAAGCACTGGTGTAGCTCTATGGTAAAAAACTTGACTGCCACACAGAATGCATGAACTCAATGCAGGCCAGAAACTCGATTTTTATGTTTTGCGTCCATTAGGATTTCTCATTAACAGGCAATGCCGCCGACGCCGGCACCGGATTTTCTCAGATCTTGTTCCTTCAAGCTATCGCGTCAAGATTTCCAAAGTCTGTTCTCGCCATTTCTGGGTTGACATAGACTGTGAAATTAAGTCACTTGTGGCGCATATTCACATTCTATGGGCCGTGGTATGCGGGTATGCGCCACACATGACTGTGAGAAAGGGTTTCATGACGTACGCGACGGGCATGTCACGTTATTCATGTCATAACCTGTTTACTGTGTTCGTCATACACTCACGTTCTCCTATGCCACTTTCGGTATGCCACCAAATTAAGGAGATGACTGCGAGAGCGCCTAGTGGGGAATTTTCCTGGCTTTAGCTGTGGTATCAAGCGATTTGTCTTTCACTGTCGGGAAACAGTACCGCTACGCCGTGAGTTACTGAAGCCTGTTAGAAGTCCTCTTCTGGCGTCTTGTCCAAGATGTCCCAAGGCAGGAAGGTGATACCGTCAGGGCCACGAGAGGATGTGTGCTCAGAAACCCTAAGGCAACTTCGAGTGCATCAATGGTGAAAGGCACGTCACATTTCCGGCACCCCAGTTTCAGAGATGACAACAGCGTCACTGATTTGTTGGTAAGGTTTCCGGCGATCCTCGTGCGAGATTCTTCCCCCACGTCAGTTCTCTTCGTCCGTAATGGAGTGTCAAAGCTATGAAAGGGTTTGTCGTTGTTGTGGAGAGGAGCAAAGGCTGCGCACTGTTCTCCAGATATGAGACGGTGGCTTGCGAAGGACCAGACATTCGCAGAATGATTTCCACCTCTCACTCTACAGTTTGTCAATGCGTCGTTGAATCTTTTTCTGAAGCCATCGGTGCTTCTCTCAGCTTCTTCTAATAAAAGCAGCCTTGTGAAAGAGCTGATTATTTAACGGTTAATTTTTATCTCTATAACGAACGTGATTAGAGCAGGGCAATAAATTCCGCTCAACATATTCTGGTACCAAATAAAGCAGGCAGCACTTTCTGCTTGGTCAATTTTATGCAGATGAAATTTGTGTGCGAGGTGTAGTAGTATGAAGATTACTACTTGAACCAAACGACTGATGCTTAGTGCCATATTTAATTGTTTAACATATCCAGCTTTTGTGGACACATCACAGCCAGCGCCCCTGGCGGCCCCGGCGCGAAGCTAGCGCGTTTTCAATGGAACTGGCGAGTTTTTCCCGAATAATTAAGTGTAGAGGGTGAATGTTGAAAAACGCAGACCACGGAGCGCTTCTGGGAACCTAAACGCACGAGAGGACTGCAGCGATCATGTTGCAGTAAGCTTCAATTTTGTTCCCAGAGCAGTTAAAGATTGTACAATGGGAGTCTATGGAAACGGCGAAAAATGTGGCCTGTTTTTCGAGACAAAAACGGTCACTGTCGTAAAACTAAGCAAGTTATGTTAATGGTCAGGAAATCACATGCAGTCCTGACACTCAGCTTTCGTTTGAAGGCATTCTCAACTTGCCGCAAGTGCATAACATTGTTCCCTAACGCGTTTTTTTGAAGCGCGGTCGTTCAAATGTTTGTGGTAAATTGATAAACCCTTGCTTACGACAGGCGACACGACATCCGCCGTGGCCGAGCGAGCTAATCGCTCGAGTTCAGAGCGCGGTATCACCGCGCCGTCATCGGTTCGATTCCGGGCGACGGATCAGCATTTTTTTTTCAGCCCGTGACTTAGTTCCACAGCTTCACACAGGATGTCGCCGCCGAAACAAAAAAAAAGTGCTTTCGTTTCGGTTTTCGGTTCTTGACTGTATCTTGAGCTGCCGTTTCTTTTTCTCTTTATTATATGAGTTTTTTAGTGTATGTTTAAACACACCACGCTTATCACATCGTTCAGACCGATCTGCATTTATAATTCTTACTTTATTCTTTTATAAACGTCCGAAGGAACAGAACGCCCGATCAAGTAAATGTGAACAAAGCTCTTTCCAACTTTCGTACCCGTAATGTGGTGGAAGCTTATCTCTCCCTTCTCATGATGTCGTTACGATCTTCTCAGGTACCTACAATCAGCAACGTAAAGGAAGCGAACTAAAGTTAGACAAGCGAGGCATAGAAATTAAATGACAAAGTTAGACGTTTTCGCATTTGCTTTTTACTTTAGGGCTAACGCAAGTGTCTGTCGTAATCTTAACGAACGAAGGGGGGTTTTTTTGAGGGGTTCTTTTTTTTTGTTAGACACTACTAATGAAACCAACAGATAATTAGGCCAATCAAAGAATAGGAAAAATTATTTGTTCTTTTTCAAACAGCAGTGCAATGATTTCGCCCTAACTTAAATGAAACCAAAATCGCTATCTCAACAAGCATCAGCGGACGGCTCATAGACCCTTCTACACGCTGCGCTCTCAACTCGAAGAGACTGTGCGAAGTCCCCTTTTGTAGAGTTACGCGAGACTGGATCTAGAAGAGTTAGCTGCCAGCTTTACTTCATTTGTTGCTATCGCACTCATTGCATCGTCCTTGCGGTGAAACTGGGATTTTTATTCATCTCTTGTCATATCTATCGCCCTACGTGAACAGAAAGAAACCAGCATGCCTTCTCCTTAACATCACAAAACACTGTGCGCTGCATCGGATAGGACCGTGTGATATGACGTGTGTGGATCAAAGCTTTCGGGAAGTCCAGGGACTGGTGTTCCCAGTTACAAAACGAAAATCCTGTGATTCAGCAGCTTTTCGTACGCACTCGCAGCCCACCTCAACGTGCCGCAATAAGATGCCATTTTAAACATCTGTAAATGAAAATGAGAGGTGCAAAGTTTTTGCTAGTATAGTATTATAAGATATGGCTAGGCTACGTGATGGGATTTTAGTCACGTGAGATAGACAGTACATCTTTACTAGAGTCCAGTGCAGACGCTGAGGTTGCCCCGCTCCACTCGGTTGTTCCGAAGTTTTTGGCGCCAACACGTCACGTCAATAGTTACGTGACGTTACGGGATTTTAGTGGCGAGACTAATTACGTGATTTTACGTGATTTTTTGTCACGTAGCTAGTTGTTATATGATTTTAGTCACATAAGTAGATGTGCGATGTTACGTGATTTTGGTCACGCGACAATTGCAGGCCTGGTGGACAAAAAACTGTAGTCGCAGGAAACAACAACCCATAATCGATTTCACATATATTTTACGATCACGAGAAATTCACTTTCGTTGCTCGAAAGAGCAAGCGAAGCTGGTGCACTTTTTATCACGTTTCAAAATTGTTTGGGCTTCTACGATATTTTCTGGAATTTTTCGTATGCTTCATTTGCTTTGCTCTATTCTTTTTTCTTTCCTGGTGAAGAGCGCATATATATTGCTGTAAGTTTGAAAATATAGTCAGTTGTAAGTTCAGCGCTGTGTGTGTTTTCCAATGTCGTCCTCGTTCCTTGCGCTGTGAAACATCGAATTATGGTCTGCAGCGCATTTTTGCAAACAGAAAGCAGCTGTTTTCCCTTTTGCATTCCGTTCCTGCTCTTTGGAAGGTGGGGACACTTGCAAGGAGCGTTGCAAGGAGAGTTTGACCATAGTATCTTTATAATAGCTATCGTATCACGGGCTAGCCGCCGCGCGCTGTGGCTGAATGGGTTGATCATCCGTGCTGGCTGTTTGCGCGCAATCGCTTGGGCATGGGTTCGAATCCCAATGCAGTTTTTCTTCTTTCTTTGTCTCTCTCAGAATCGCTTATGTTTGCCGCGGTGGTACAGCGGTTACGGTGCTCGGCTTTTTGACAGCGGCTCTAGCATTTTTGAACAAGGCGAAAATGCTAGAAGGTCGTGTAGTTGGTTTTAGATGCACGTTACGAACCTGAAGTGGTCGAAATTTCCGCAGCCCTCCTCTACGGCATGCCTCATAAACATATTATTGTTTGGGCACGTAGAACTCCAGCAAGTATTATTACTAGCACAACGCTGCTGAAGATTTAGATGCTTGTTTTTTCGCTGGAGCATTGCACCCAAGATATTTGCTGCAGTTTCGGTTTCGCTTTTGTAAATGGAGCAAGTAAAGAACTTCTATTGTTTTATATTTATTACCACGCAACCCAATACTTAATAACGAAGAAAAGGAACCCAGATTTTAGTTAACCTCAATCATAAGAAGGCAATACAAAACGAAACCAAGGCAAGCATCAGGGTAGCCATTATTAATATAATGAAGTGTGACGACGCAGAAACGTAACCAGTAATAGTAGAACCAACGCAAAGCATGCATTATTGAATCGTCGCCTTTTTTCTACGGGAGCAGCGCTCTCTGCTTCTGCAAGTAGTGCTGCTCTTTTGCATTACATTTACTTCCCGTCCGAAAAAGAGCCATCCTGGCTAATTACGGACAGCTGCCCAGTGACAGTGAGACTTTAGCATGTCCATATGCACGATCTCATGGCTCGACATTGTTTGATTACAATACGTCTCAAGCGACTTGACGGCGTATATGAAGTACGAGGCTTGCTAGCCCACACGGTACGGGCCGTGGTACTTCGGAAGAAGTTTCGTAGACCGACCGGGGCCACATAGGAGTCCAGAGGCCAGGCCAGTAGCTAGGGGGTATGCCCCAAGGACCCGCCTCCCCTCCCAAAAGTTTGACGAAGGCGCTGTTTTACCGACAACATAATGAGAATAGGTGTTTCTCTCAAACTGTGAAGGACTTCAGCGAGTGCCCCCTCCTTTACCCTCCACCCCCCCCCCCCCCTCGCTGACTGGCGCAGGCCGGCGACGGGAACCGGTGTGCACGGAACAGACGGCGAAACGGTAGGCAAGCAAACTCGGAAGCGAGCGCGGCCGCGCGCACCGTTGCCATAGCAACGACGGAGAGATCTTCAACCGGCTGCTTTGCTGCTGGGCTTGCGTTTCCTTTCTTGAATTCTCGGCACTCGCCACTTTTCCTATGAAGAATGCTATCTCACTCTCACGCTCATAACGTGCATGCCATTTGTGACCTGGAAGTGCCGGGCGCGCGGCGATAGTACAATCGAGGGGCATGCACGATATCAGGCCTGTTATCGAGAGGCACGCGATATCAGGCCGACCACCCTTTCAACACGTTCTGCTTACCAATTCAATGTGCCAAGTATTCGGACGCTCACTAGATTGCCCTCCGCACTGTGTTCCCGAGCCAAGCCTGATTACGGTTCATCAAACTAATGAACAGATCAAGCTCGCCTTGCTTGTTCGCCTCAGGTTTATGACTACGTGTCGGTAATGCACTATTGTGTGTATATACATATATATATATATATATATATAATATATATATATTATATATATATATATATATATATATATATATATAATATATATATATATATATATATTATGCACACGCTGCTCCTGAGATCATCACGGTCTTTTGTGCCTCTGTGCTCATTAAACACCCCTTTAAACCTTTGCTGTGCGCACAACAATATATATATATATATATATATAATAATATATTACTATAATCTATATATATATATATATATATATATATATATGTGTGTGTGTGTGTGTGTGCGTGTGTGTGTGTAGAGAATGCCTTGCGGGTAGCACTCACTAAAAAAAGAAAAGATGCCTTTACTAACGTTTCAGCCGTGACACCGCCTACGTAGGTCAGTGTCCTTGCGAAGCCCATGCCACAGCCCAAACGTTATGGAATGCATTTTTTCCGGTTTTTGATGTGTGCTACCTGGAAGTTCATTCAATGTAGAAAGCGCCGCGCGCATGCGCCGTTGCTCCACATGCGTTCACTAGTAGTCGCGAAGGCAATGCCACCTCCTCAACGTCAACTCCTTTTAGTCTTTATAAGCACAGAATAAATCGAGAATGCCTAATAACGTGCGGAATAATTTTTAAACGCATTGTTTTTCTTTAGTAAATAGCAGCGGACTGCGTACAGCATTCTGCACATCTCATTCGTGCACTATGAAGGCTTGCCCGTCAGGCAACGCGACATGCCGTTGTGACTTTTAAAGCGCAATTCAACAATACAAATCCTAATCATATGTTGAAAAAAAAACAAGCTCGTTTATGTCACTGTAATTCACAGCCAGGGTCTTGTGACACATTTCGGTCGGTTGTCACTCGTGTCATTTATGTTCGTCACACAGTCACGTCACAAGATGCCACATTTGGTGTAGATCAAGCTAGCGAAACGGCCGCCAGAGCACCATGAGCGTGGCATGTAAATCATGCTGTACATGACATGCGTGTCCATGATTTTCATGTTATGACTTGCCATTTATGTCGTCATACAGTCATGTTACACCATACCGATTTTGGTGTACATTCGATTAACCAAGCGACCAGGAGAGCACAAAGTCGTAGGCGGCTAGATAGATACGCTCAAAGTCGCAGTAGTTCGCTAAGAAATGCTTCGCATTTAAAAGCAGCTTTCGCTCGACTTTATCTGGCTGAAGACTGGTATTTTTCAGTCATTGCAACGAGCGAAATATACTAATCAAAATTCCTGTGCGCATAAACACCATCGTTCTCTTAAGCGAACCTCCTGGAAAGAAAGGCTTGAGATTTCCTTTGGAACGCCTGCACATCTTCGTGGCAACAGAAGGAGCTCCACTCACAACTGAAGAAATTTTCATATACTGAGTGAACGAAAGAAGGGGAATTAAAGGGTTCGCTTTTCTGTGATGTGTCTTGTGACCCGTTGTTGAGCAAGTCAAATGCATTTTGTATTCTGCATCAGGAGTGATACAGAATAAAGAAGTGATTTCGAGAGATTCTAGGAATAGTTACTATATTATGTTGAATTAACAATCGTTGTTGTCAGCGCAAAAACGCCAAAATTCGCTCTTCTGAATTTCTTTGTGCTGATCAAAGTGGACGATTGGGCCAGTAGGTGATTCATGATCGACTTTGTGCTTGCTGAAGTGCAAAGTTGAAAGAGACTGCGCCTACAGAACATGAAAGGAGAGCTTCAGGAGAACTTCCAGCCCATTAGAGTAACCTATTGGTGTATCTGCGCCAACAGGATTCAAGACAATCCCCTCCAGCACATGAGTCAGTCGACTGTGAGAAAAAAGGAGAAGAAAAAGAAAGAAAAAGTAGAAATGCAATTAGGATAGATAAGTGCCCTTTTTAGCGGAATAGACGGCAGATCTAGAGATTATTACACAACACGTCAGTCGTATATGTTCTACTATACGTTCATTTCTAATAAAAAAACTAACCAAATTCACATTCTCCGGTGTACAAGATCATCTTTCAACGACTGTATCATTTTTGCACACCCGCATAGACGGCGCCAAGCTTGCGGTGGCAGCGACATTTCAATAAGAACTGAATGAAAACAAATAAAACTATATTTAACTTCCTTTTTTTTACTCTCATTTCCTAGCGTTCTCAAACTTATCCTGTTCTAATTTGAGGTAACGCAAGGAGCAAACGAGCATCACCCAAGTGGTACACCAAAGGAAATTCGCTTTATTATGCAACCACAATATCCTGTTTCGTACCCAAACATAATGGTTCCCGCTAGCTGAAAAAAGAAACTCGGAAAGCAGCATACTGCTGCTCCAATATCCACCGGTACGGCAGCGCAAGAAACTAAACAAACAAACAAACAACAAACAACAAATAAAAACAGGATTCTCTTCATGCATCGTGGGCGCGTCTATAACGGCCACACATTTGGCATGGCACGTCTAGAAAAACTGGCCGATTCATTGCCAGTCGTCGCCGTCGAGATAACGCCGACAAACAGCGCTCTCTTTTCTGCGCACCGAGGTGAAGCGACAGTCTCGGGGCGTGTGTACTGTTTCTTTTGATTCTCTTTTATTTAGTGCCGCGTCACTGCAAACGTCATGGCGGGACTTTTGAATTCTTTAAGGTCGATACGCCACGTGGTGTCGTTCATGCGAACTAGGCCGCTGGTGTCCAGAAAAGCTGCATATGTACATGAATACCCCATATAATACACGTACGATCATCGTTTTTCACGTCCCGCATCTCTCGATATTTGGGTCGGGCTGTTGGCGAAAACTGTTGTGCACGTCGCTTTCTGAAGGGGAGTCGGATATGTTGAATTCGCAGAGCACGGCGCCCATGCTGTATCGTTCAGGACAGCTTAGCGTGGAATGTCACAGGGACTAGGATCTACTGAAATGAAATTCCTTTGTGACGTTCAACAGCATTGGCGTGCACCTTCCATACTTTTATTTTTTCAGTAAAGATTCCCTAAACATAGAAGCTTCTTTAAATGTGGCAGCGTCGAGGACCATCTCGTGCAAAATTTACAAAATAGTGGTTTCGCGAAACCGCAGTACAGCGTCTGCCTGATCCGATCGGAACTTTGTAGCGCTTAGCTTCATTTTTCAAGTAACCCTTAGTTTTCGTCCTGGACAATAACACGCGGTGAATGTCCTCTGTGCATGCATCTTACAGCGCCGCTTCATGGGCGCTGCATCTTTGAATGCGTGATCGCGCCGCCATTGAGCGCCTTCTCTTCTCGAGAGCCGATCGACGTGCTGAGTAAATATAGGGCAGGCGGTTTTGCGCTTTCTGGCCGGGTGAATTATTTCTCGCCCGTGATGCAACTATTTCAACCGAAAGTGACAACGGCACGTTAATGTGGCTATACTTCATACGAGGTCTTATTTTAGATAGTAGTGAGCAAATACTCCCAGTGGGCGCGAGTGCGTCATCCAGTAAGGCAATGCCCGATTGTAGTTATGCTTCGTTTTTTTTTTATATCAAGACTTCAGTCCAGGCTTCGACGTTTAGTGCGTACCTTCTGTGCTGCTTTTGATCGTGTTCTTCTTCACATATACCTGTATATCATGTATACCTGCCATAGCATATAGCTCTTATCAGCTCAACACTGTGTGATTCGTCGTGACGGCAGTTATGTGCGAGCGAGATGTCCGTGATACTGCGTTGAGTGCATGACAAAAAGTATCTTCGTCATTTCACTGCCTCTCGCAAACACTGGTACTTTCGAATATTCAAGACACTGACCAATACTCGTAGATGATGAGCAGCGATAATAGTCGGAGCTATTACGTACACACGCGAAGGTCGACCCACTTAGCTTCGCTCTCGTTATATAGCTTATCGGTCACCGAGTTCGAATTTGATAATGACAGTAAAAATTGCTGGTGTTTCACCTGCCAGAACCGCGATATGATTATGACGCTCACCGTAGGGGGATTCCGTATCAATTTTGACCGCGGGGGGTTTTTTACCGTGCACCTAAATCTGAGTACACGAGTGGTATTGCATTTCGCGCGCATCGAAAGCCCGCATCGAAATGCCGCCGCCGTGGCCGGGAATCTAATCCGCTATCTTCGAGCTTCGCAAAAGCTGCACCAAGATATATTCCTGCGCTCCGTTGTTCGCCTATCACCACTAGGGGCTGAATTTAGAAAGATTCTCGTTCGCAAATTGTCTTTTCTATTGGCTAGCTGGATTCGGTAATGATATGTCCAGCATCAGTATTAGCTGAAGTATATATTGCCTTGCGAACTATTCTAGCATAATACGTTTCTGTGAATACGGTCCTTGAAGATTTAGTTTGCTGAACACGCGTGTATATAAAGGAAATGAGGAAACACTCCTGCCACCCGCTACAGAAAATAGAAATGTCCAGCACACTATTCGAAGAGGCTGATAATGATATTTGGGATTTGTTTAATGGCCC
Organism: Rhipicephalus sanguineus; assembly: GCF_013339695.2. Lineage (NCBI taxonomy): Eukaryota > Metazoa > Arthropoda > Arachnida > Ixodida > Ixodidae > Rhipicephalus > Rhipicephalus sanguineus. Next base: position 257,859,975 of record NC_051176.1, read on the forward strand.
CAACGACCACTTCTGTAGATGCTGCCAGCTCTTTTTCTTTTTTCCTAGAAGTTCAGTGACATCATTTCTTCGTTTTGATCAAATATTACCGCCTTTTCATGCAAGCGTGAGAACATGGAAATTCACGGTTGATAACGTTTAGGGGTGTTGTACACAGTAGCAGACAAATAAGCGCTTTAGGAGCTGTTCACGTTTTCATCCCTACCATATCTTTCCCGGTGTAAAACGAGAGCATTTCCTTGTTCTCGCTGACTTGCCTGAAATGTTCCAGTCTTTCATCGCTGTCTATTGCTGTACGCATGCATACTTGTAAATAAGGTATATGAAAAACGAAAAAAAGTTCTGCCTGCTACTGTGTCAGGAATGCGGAAACTGTCACTCAGAATACTGTTTGGAAGCACACAGGCGACCATTGTTCATCCTTTAAGAGCATTTGCTTCTGTCTGCTGCCCTGTTCTCTACTTACAGGTCAACGTAGCAGTAAGTTGCCTTCCAGAGAAGTTAACTAAAGACTAAGGCCACCGCTATGCACAGCGAATATACGACAACGGTGATTACAGCGTTATCTGAGCATTTTCAGGAGCGGAAACACCGCCACTGCCTATTACGACGCCCACAGCAGCTTGTGGTTTCAAATAACTATTCATTTTTCGCGGCAGGCTCCGGTTTCGACGCCATGAAAGCCCATTTTCATAGCCGGTTCTTTTTCCCCTACATTTGTATCGCAGGTCTTCAGCGAACGCACTAATTTAATAAATAGCGGGCCTTGTGTTAAGACAAAGAGAGCGATGTAAAACGAAGTAAAGCAAGCAGTTTATTCACGTAGGAAGTGGTTACTTATAATAGTTTCTATTTTAGCTTAACGCTCGCGCGATGTAATCACAAAAACAAAGTCAGCTTTTACTTTCTTTTTTTTTCGTTCCCTCTTTCGTTCGTTCCGCTGAACCGATGCGCGAACGCATCGGTTCAGCGGTTTAGAATATTGCATCTCCTGGCACGCTGGCCGTTGCTTCACAATCACCCACGCTCGACTTGGGCACCAACTCTATGCGTGATCATGTTGCATGCAATTTCCCAACTCGCCGTCATTTGTGGATACCTCGTTTGCTTCAGTGTTTTTGTTTTGTTTCTTGTTTCACGATGAAAGCGGGAAAATATCGAAGCACCGGCCCAGCCTGCGTCACGACACACGATACCGTATAATAGATATTTTTAGCAAAGTGTCGCTTACGATCCGCTTCGCTCACTTCGCGCGCACGAGCGGCTGCAAAGAGCTGTGTCGATCTCGATTTTTTCTTCGGTGGATGCGTTTCCCAGACATACCAGCTACGCCAAGTCTACTTAGCTACAAAATATGAAAGAAGCTATAGTAAGTCTACAGTGGCTTGGGTACCGCTGTCCAACCCTGCAAGAATTCGTATAGATGCGCCAGCCCTTTATGTTGGCTGATTTCCGTGATGTCAAGTGCTTCGGCGTGTTTAAAGGACACCCCAAGCACAGCGAAATCGAAGGCGGTAGAGTGGCTTCCTTCGCTTCTCTCCTTCCCTGCGCTGTACCCCTTCACGGCTTATTTTTTTAGAAGACACGTGAACAATGTCGGTAGCCATTCAGGCCTTCGCGCTTTTCGTCAACACGCTGCTATATCGCGCATCGGTACGAATTAGAAAAAAACAGCGCAAAAAACCACAGGACACACAGGAAGGGAACGCACACCACAGCGCTGAACTCTCAACTCTAATCATGTACAACCAACAAGCCCAGCTCTCCGTACATCGGTACGAAACCTACAACACCAAGTGGAATCACTTGATTGCACATTACAGCCAAGCACGTCCACAAGCAAAAACAGTTGCGCGATTACATAGCAAGGAGTGATAGCATACAAAGTTCAACGGGGGCCGAATTCACAATGCTTTAAGTGCTCATTCATTGGGCAGCCGGTTTCGCTAACTGCATGTCCAGCAGGGTGATTCCACGAGAGATCGAACATGCCTGTCCGGTCGCAATTTTTGTTTTGCCTGGGTTTTTTATATGTTATGTGGGAACATTCAAAGTGCACGGAACTGAAAATTTTATTTCCAAGAAACGCTCCCAGCGCGCCAAAAAAATATTTGAAGGTGGCGGCGCGGGCCTCCTGTTTTTGCTCACTGCAATGTTTTCGGATTTCACGGCCGAATTTAGCGCGAACTATATATGATGTGTCGAAATTTTTTTTCTGGCTTTAATACGCATTACTGTGAATTACATCCATGCTTTTTTTTATGCCGTCCTCAAAAAGAAGAAAATGTGAAAAAATGGCAAACACGGCCGAAATCAAAAAAGGGTCCTAAGTTTGAGGCGCCTTGGCGCCTTTGCTACTTCAAACAGAAACTTGAAAACAATGTCAACTATAGAAAAGAGCCTTTGCAACAGTTATACGGAAGATCATTTTCCTACAGGCAGCGCAAAAAAAGAAAAAAATAGTTAAAGAAGCGAGTTTTTTCAAAAAAGTACATTTTCAAAAAATAAAATAAAAAAAAAACTCCGGTCTCAATTTTGACGACAATTTTTTATCGAAGAGCGCTTATGTCAGTGAACACACGGTTTTAATATCATATGTCCTCATTTGCTTTGTTTACGAGATATAACTGGCCAAAATGACCCTTGCTGTGTGTGCTCACTTCAGTGCGACTGATGGTTGTCATCAGCTTGCGTTGTGCGCAAATCTCAGTTTTAATTACTCTGCTGCAGCAAAACCTTGCTCTGGTGGCTTTTTGTCAAGAAAAATGTGTCAAGAAAAAGAGGAAATACATAGAGGGGCCCGTTTTGCTATTAGACACCGCCATATGAAGCGAACAGATAATGAAGCCAAGGTAAGCATAGTGGGCGTTATTTGCAGCTTTTAATTGAAGTGCCAACACCCGTGTCCTAGCTGCATTTGGCTGTGACAATGGTGTTAACTCCTGCCTGCTGTTTTTAAGAGCTGATCAATCAGCGTTATTGGTGTCCCAGTTACCCATAGTGTCGTTGCGGCTAAGCAGTTATGTGAAATGTTATGTAGGGCGCTTTCTAAGTAAAAGTATTAATAAGTTCTCCAACCTCAGAGCCAATACAACTCAACGCCGCTCGCTTTGTCCTAATATACACTCTAAGAAAAAAAAAAGAGTCAAAAGAGGGTCACGGCCGCGTGACTCTTCGGGTGTCCATTTGACCCCTTTTGGAAGGTACAGGCAGAGAAAGAGAGTTCGCAATTCGACTGGAGTCACGGGACTCTCCTGAAGCGCGTTTCGATTGGCGGCGCCGCCGTATACGCCATACATATCGCGCGCTTGCCCTTTGGCGCCGTTGTGGCGCGTTGGCTCAACGACGGAGGCGAGGCAACGCGCCACAACGGCGCCGGGGTGGCGTGCCACTTCTGTTTTCCTCTCTGTCTCCTCGTCTATTGGAATGCGTTGCGTGTTGGTTGCGCGGGTTGTGTGTCTGTTCATGCGCGTCTTCGGTGGTGTTGGTGTTGACGCCGGCTCCGTGCACGAAGTGACGCGGTGACGCTTGGAGGACGGAATATTCCTGGAGCTGCGGACAGGAACAACGGGCGCCAGTTAACGGTGAGTGTACTGCTTTCGTAGGTACTAATCATACAGCTTTAGCTGGGCGTCTGCAGCAGCTCTGCGGAAGTTATCTGCCAGCCATTTCCAACAGCAGCCTGTGTCCGCAGGGCTGTTGCGGATGCCCAACTAAAGCTGTCAGTTAACGAGTTGCCACCGCTATGCGCGTTGCTGAGCAAGCTCCCTTATAGTGAGCGATGCAAACAATTATCAAGGGTCATTTTTTTGCTGATCGCACGTTGTGTCTGCGCTACTGAATGTCCAAGATGTTTTGAGATGCACTTTAGTCTACTTCATAACATTTCCATCGACCTTGAGTGCGTAGCGTGCTTCGGCGCGTGGGAACGTGAAAAAAAAATGCCTGTGTGCAGAAGGCTCAGACGCACTATATATAATGGTTTTTGTTGACCTAAAGACAGTAGTTTGAGGTGCAGATATAGTACGGTGCTTCCAGAACGTACGCGGTAGTCATTCAAGTTGGACAAGCTTCACTGGTAAAGTGAAAAAGCTCTAGACTTTCGACGGCGCGCGTTGGTGCGGCCGCGGCCGTGCACTCTTCCCTCGTTTCTGTTTGCTGTTCTCGTGATTTGCATACACTGCGATGACGTTGAGCGTTATTACAGAATTGAGTGAGTGTGCGTGATTGTGGGAGCTATGTGCGGTAATTCTAGTATATGACATGTCTGATCTCGACGTTAAAAAACTTGGTTCCTGACCATGCTTGTTTGCATTTGTTGTTTTGTTGTTAGCCTTTATTATGTCTGTGCGAACCACTCATTGTGTAGGTTTTGCAAACCTTTACTGCAATTTAATTTTCTCATCATAATATCACGTTCTTATTTTCAGATACCGTTTTTCATGGCGCTCACGCTGAACAGGAGCGACAACCTATTCAGCCACAAGTCTGATGCCTCCAGCCCTCACCACTTTTTGATTTATTCTTAATCATAAGGAATAAAGAGTGAAACATGATGCCCATTTCTGCAGTTTATTTTGCACCATATGACACTATGCTAATCAGTCACACATTTTAGTTGGCTATACTCATAGAAGCATGTAAATGAGGAATACCCAAACTTCTTAATTGGAAATCACAGACCATCTTTTCGCGCTTTCTGTATAACTTTGCTGGAAAATATGTGTTGTTTTGACGAGTTTTATTAAAATAATGGTAAAACTGAACTATTCTTTTTTGCAGTCGCTGGGCAGAACGGCAAGTATTATTGGACTTGCTTAAAATGAATACTCCACTATTTTCAACAGTAGCCGCGCAAAAGTAGAGCAAGGGTCAAATGAGTAGCTTAAAATACTCGTGGAGTCGCTTGACGCTTCGGTGTGGGTCACTTGACCCCCGTAGAAGTGTTACCGGCAAGAGTCATCTGACTCCCTATAAGTGGTAACGTGATCCTTCGGATGAGAGTCTTTCTACTCTTCGTAGAGCGTCAGGAGACTCTCCTAGAGCGAGCCGACCCTGACCCACCAAGAGAGTCACCGTGACTATTTAAAGAGAGTCCTTTACGTGGCAAGTCGGAACTCTCTGAAAAGAGTCACGCATACTCTTTTTTTTTCTTAGAGTGTACTTGCATGCACAGTGTGAGTTGCCATTTGGATTAAAGGACGTGCGCCACATATAATCACGTGGAGGGTGTCTCCAACCACAGCCTAGAGCATGCACCTGGATATACGTCTTGAAAAAACAAGTTACTTTTTTTTCAGAAAAGTATCGTTGTCACTGCTACGAAACATACTCGTATATGTTAAGAACGTTGTTCGCGTCTGCACAGAAGCAAAACTTACACTATATGTCAATGGACATCTATGAATTCTTACCTTCTACGTGTTACTCAGGTTAACTTAAGCCGGAACTGAATTTTTACGCAGCGCTTCGGCTCGTTCGTAAAAAAGTTCCTGAAGAAAAAATCTTAAAAAATCTAATCACACTGATTTTTTATGCAAAATGTTCAGATTAAAAAAATTAGTAACTTAATATGTAATGATAATGTCAGAGTTGTAGATAACATCAGGGTCCTAGGAGTACAGTATCTGAACTTTTTACAATGGCCTAGCATGTACGCTTTGTAGGTGAGAAGTTTTGCATTTTTACAAGAATAACTCACCATAGATATATTTTACGAATTAGTGAAGAAATCATTAATCGCTGTGCGTAATTTATCAATTATATGCACCTAGTGTGGAAATGTCGGGCCGACCTGTGTTCTGTGTTTCTCCCCTTCTTCAAGCATGCTCCCGACCAGACGAGTTGTCCTCCAACCATCGATTTCATCTATTATGGAAAGCCGCTACTCAGCAAAATTTCGGAGGAATTCTTAGTCAAAAAACGTAAGGCACTTAATAGCAAAGTTCAAATGCAATAATTACACTGAGAACCTCTTGGCAAGCTATGAGCTTCCGGCTCTACAATGGCCATGCAGTCGAATTAGGCCAAGAACATTGCTCTCTAAAACACAGCTCCACCGAAGTACGTTTCTTCATATCGTCGATTCGACATTGGATGTATCATCGTGCAGTACCCGGAATTTCGGATGCTGCACCGATATATGCACCAATATATGAAACGAGATATGTGCCATACATGGAACATATATATGGAATATATAAGTTCAAAACGAAAAAAGTCACAGTTTCGCCGCAAGGGCGAAGCAATGAATGCGATAGCAAGGAACTAATGCTATACGAAGTGAGGCTCGCCAATGGATAGTCTCAGTTTGAACAGCGCTTCTGTTGCAAAGGCGGCCGAAGCAGCGAAGGAAACTAGCGTGCTTCAAGTGTCGATCTGTGACACTTGATAGTTCGCGCGCTCATCTTCTGTTTGTTCGTTTGGCGGCGTCCCTGAGCTCGAGTGACATTCGTACGCGCCTTAACATGAGCGCGGACATCACGGTGAAAGCGTGAAACATTCCTCTACCCCTCGCCACGAGAAAACCGCGCGAGCAGACAGCGGAAGGGCAAGCTTCTCCCATGCGCAAATATAAGAAGAAGCGAGCGAGCTCGCCGACGACTTTTAAATGCGCCCGTCGGGCTCCTAGCGCCACCTCGCTGGTAATGAAGAAACGCTTATTATCGCCTGCTGTCTCTGAGTCAGTCCAGCGCTAAATGGTGTGTATATAACGCTCGCCGTTAGCTACGTGGAGGATCTGCGTTTCGTGGCGTAGTGTATAGCGCCGCTCGCTGCGGGGCAAGAGGTCCCTGGTTCGATTCCGCGCTTCGGAAGCATTTTTCTGAGTTATTTGTCTTGGGGGCATTTATATATATATACATACTTATACATATACGGTGCATGACGGCGGCGACGGCGACGGCAAAATCCAGCCGAGACTGTCGATATAATTGCTATCGCAATAATATCTCGAACAAATTATTCGTAATGTTTTACCTCGACTTGGCAGTTCCTACAACGCACGCGGTGTCAACATTGGACACTTGACAAAACCTGTTGACTGATATCCTGGAATACTTAAATTAATGTTCCATTACATGATCGTCTGCCTTATTTTATATTTGCATTCTGTTTGCCGAAGCCATGTTTTGGTTTTGGTGAGATATTGTTCCTGTGTCACCTCAAGCTGCATTTATGCGGCTTTTATTTGTGTCTTCTGTATTTTTACTATGGAGGCAAAAATGCTAGAGGCCCATGTACTTAGATTTAGGTGCACGTTAAAGAACCCCGTGCGGTCGAAATTTTCGGAGCCCTCCTCTACGGCGTACTTCGTAATCATATCGTGGTTTTGGGACTCTCATAGTGGCATTTCATTAGTGTAATAGTGATATTTAAAGTTATGATCGCGACATTTAAAAATGTTAATTAATACAAAGCAAAGACTGCTCTAAAAGCCAACCTTAAACTAGAAACAATGTGCACAAGTCAAATCATGTTACTTCGCAGTAACCGGGTGGTGAACACTCAATACACGAGCGGTCAACACCAATGGACCACAGCGTGCCTCATCATCGTATACTGGGTCTTGGCTCGTAAGACCCTAGATAGTATTATCACTCGGTAGACGCGGAAGCCTCTGTTCACGAATTTGGTGACCAAAACCTTTAGTCTTTTTTTTTAATGGCGCATTGAGGTACAGGATCGGCACGTGCTCAGTTATTCCCGGAACTCTCTTAACTCCTTACTAGAAGCTGCGAGAGATTCGATTTCAAAAGTAGTCACCCATAAAAAAATGACCTTAAACAGTAAATTTAACATATCAAGTTAGAACATATCAAGTTCTAACAGGGTACTGTATATCAAGAGTTTCACAGACTTTCCATTAAGTAGTGGTTTTGATTGAAAGTTCCCGCTATAGCACTTAACTTCTGCAACACCGAGTTAATGTGGACACCTTGAAAACTGAGCACAAATTACCTCAATGGAGCCAACTAATCCCTATGATTAGCATAGAAAAACAAGGTTGCCTTTCACAGGAACCTTTTAGAAAAAAAAATGCATATCTGTAGAATAAAAAGTGGAAACCTTTTTTTTTTTGTGTCTGTGTGTATGTTTAATTTGTTATTAGCTGTCCACGTGCGTAAATTCTATAAGGCGACATTGGGTTTGAAAATGCCAGCGTCTCATTAATACGAAAAAAGACTGATGTCGTTAGAACAACATACAAATTTAGAAAAATGAAATTCTGAGGTCTGAAGCGCCGCAAACTTCTACATGATTATGAGGCATGGCGTAGTCTGGCACTCTGGTTTAACTTTGACTACCTGATTTAGGCGGACGATAAAGAACCCCAGGTGGTCCGAATTTCCGACCCCTCCACTACGGCGTCCCTCATAATTATATCGTGGTTTTGGTACGTCACACCCCATCAATTATTATTATTATATGAGCTGCCATGTCGGGTAAACTTTACGCGTTCTGCTTCAGATGAAAAAAAAAAAAAAGAAAATACAATGTTCTTGTTTTGCGAGTGAAATAGCGAACAGCCGAGAAGTATATGTTGCGGTACATTGGGTTTGTATATTTCCGGTTTGGTATCATTTCATCGGCCCACACAAATTGACATCTTTCTTAGAGATAACCCTGGGTGGCATCAGGAGAAGCCCACGTATACCACGGTGACCTTATTTACCTAATTAAGGCTTACGATTTATGTAATCAAAGGCTTGAGTGAAACTTGCTAAAAATCGCAAAACAAAATATTTTCAACAAGGGGACATAGACAAGTCTCCTTGCGGAAACGGTCGCTCCACCGACATTCCCTATTCGACAATTTCTCATTAATTCACGTAATGTAATACTTCCTAACGAAGGAATATTGCAAGGTGTATAAGCCGTTACACGAGCGAACACGCTGAAGGAATAGAGAAAAAAAAAAGGCGGACAAATCAGGTTCTCATGCGATCAGTGGAAATGGTTTTTTTTTTTTCTATTCTCCCCACCAGCATTGTTTCGTCGTAGTGTCATGCGTGATCATACTCGACCCTTGTATATCCCTTATTTACTGTTGCAATTAGAGACCTTGCACGTTTAGTTGTATCTTATGTTATACAGATGACATATTTTGACTATCGTTGTTCTTTACTCTTCTCTAGCCAGATGCGACGCAGCTGCTCAAACAGAACGGCCACGTCTCGAATCCTCCCTGTCTTGGGTAACATCTCTAAAGGGCGAAATTGTTTGTATGTCACTTAGCTCACTGATGCCTATAACTTTGTTGCGACATGACTAACAACAACTGAACGTTCTAACCCTCTTTCTCAGCTTCAGCGTTAACCTATCTGCTTAAATGCCTGCTGTGCCGCTCGATGTCGTCAACGTAAAGCAACAATTGTGCAAGATGTACATTAGATTCAAGCATTGAAATATTTGCCAACGTGATCCTTAATGCTCGTTCTCGTGTTCGTTTAGATGTTTCTGAACTTCACCGAATTCATCAGAAAGCAGTTGCGCCAGTCTTTTCCACTTCCACTTTTTCATTCAAAGAAAGGAGAGTGATTATCTTCCGGTCTAGGTCAACTATCATGACTCTGATGTCCGCATCTCCCAACGGACCCACAGTCATCGTTTACCTTTCGTAATTACACGACTTGAGGCCTCTCCCCAGTCTTCTTCTTAGACTCGCGTTTGTTCTCAAGTGGTTCCTTAGACATATCTGGGCAGACCGCGCCCTGAAAGTTCATGCACAATAGCTGCGACGTAATAACTTTCGTATCGCCGTGCAGAACAGTCCGGCAGCCACAACGTTTACAGATGCCTAGAACTCGAAACATTAGCAGCACTACACATCGGCTGGCAGCGGCTACAGCAAAAAACAAATAAAAAAAGCATTCACACAATCTGGGAGAGTTGCCAACTTGAAATGCGCAGGGTTTTACATAATAGTGACTATTCAGTGTTCCCTGGTGCTTGTGCATGAGGAAGCTGCAAGCGAGGCGGTTCAGTCAACATGGAAATGATGCTTGGACTACGCCCTTCCGGCTTTATACAACTTCGTGAGTTTGAAAAACTGACCACATTCGATAACATACTGTGTTATAAAGGCAACAACTTGCAATTATTATGGCACTGGCGCAGAAACTTGCTTCTCACTAGCGCATCAGAATAATACGATAGCTCAGAAATTTCGGTAAATAATGCGGCTGTGACAACGTCGTCTCCTCTCCTGGTGCTCAGATTTAGCTGTGTTTTTAAGGATAACGTGTCAGATGTGAACTGTTTCTTACATATAATACTGCTGCTTTTCTCGCTAATAGCGCTGTTTGTGTCTTTTGAAGTACGTAAAACAGAACATACGTCTTATTAGTGACCAATCGGTGCAAGTTGACTTATTTTACGAAGGCCAAGTGTTCCACTGTATATTTGCAAACTATGTCTCAGAGCCATGGGACAGAGGTACAGTTTTGTTTAGTCTTTCACATGAAAGTTCGGATATCTGCTCGAGGTCAAGAACGCCGTGTTTAAATGAGAATTTGTACTGTCTCTAACCGCGTGGGCAAGTGCGTCTGGATACGTGAAATTCACCCGTGGTAGCGTCTGCTCTTCAGCTGCTCGGTGTCTCACAGGCGCCTTACCTCGAAGTTGTATTGCTCACACACGCTGTACGAGCTACAGCTTTCGGCTCGAACAGCCATGTTGTTGCACAAGATGTATTGGGCCGTGAGGGCTGCCACACAGTTATTGATGCATTCGATGCGGAAACAAAGCACAGGAACCCCCCCGCTGTGCTTTCCAAACAACTCTTGTCGCGTTGTACACGAACAGAATTATGCATTTAGGCGCATCAATATTATAAATTAAAAATTATTCCTATAGCCAAATACACAGAAAATCGAGACAAACCGTGCAACACACCTGGCTTGCAAACGACGCTAATAAAACCGAAGCTCACACTGACGCTGATGCCGTGGCGGTGTTCAGCCACTGCCTTCGTCGAGAAAAAAACAACAACATCCAAAGCAATTTCAACTATCTCAGTCGCATCACTGTGACAGCTGTGATAACTTTGTTGATCATGGTCAATTACAACTAGCGCATTGCAATGGGTGTAATGGGCGCATTGTAATTCTACGCTCCTACCACGCAATGTTACACGTGTTAACGCGACTCCTCGGTCTGAATGACGCTTGTGTAGGGTTTTCCTCCGGAATACTTCCAAGCACTTACGTGGCTTTGTGGCAGAACACCTGGCTGCCACGCACAGGCCGTGGGCTCGAGTCCACCTCGAGCCCCTGATTTTTATTATTTGCATCAACTGTGAGTCTTCGCTCACAACCAACGCCGCCCACCGACCCCGGAATTTCTACGTCACGGGCTCTTTAACGCTATCACAATATACGTCTGAATTGTAAGAACGAAGTCTAGACAGATTTTTGTTACCCATTATCCCTACGTCATTAGAGGTATTGCAGCACTACAGTTTCGTCTAGTAATTATTGTAGAATATTTCATGATATAATACAAAAGGGGAATTGTCAGACATAATAACTCGCTGCCGTCACTGCCCAAATGGCAGCTGAGGGTAGGCCCACAGCCCTGCCAACGTGAAGCCTGGGGCAGCCGCCATACGTCTCTGTTTCTCGTTGGTAACCGGCGCTGCGTGCCAATACTTCATGAGAATTAATCCATCGTTCCCCGCGGGAATTCGCTACGCATCGTAATCTATGAAACGGAGGTGGATCAATGTATACGTCGAAATACCAGGACGTCTTGAAATTGCAAGAGTTCACGAAATGCCAATATAAATGTTTTTTTTTCTTCTCGATACACGCGTTACGCCTTTCCGGACATGGTTTCGTAAAAAAAAAATCGTCTTGTCTGTTGACTGCCGCCTCCGTATCATACATAAAATGTAGAACAAACAGCGATCTTTGCATTTACGAAGCAGTGTTAAAGTTTTCTCGACAAGTGTTCGTAGAAAGAGTTTAATGTATATTCTCACAGTAGTCTATACCTTGTGTACCGTATCCTTGCGTGTTCCATTTAATGTTTTTATTTATAGGCCTGAATAATCTATGGAACACTTAGATATGGTAATCTAAAGCGCGAAAAGTATACTTTCTGAAGACTACAGATTGGTCAGATTAGCAGTAACTAGACTGAATATGCGCTTAGCGTATGAGATATGCGCAAGGTTGCGCAAGCATGATGTCCGCGCTTGCGTTGCGCTCGTTACGGCCGTTGAGTGTCTGAGGCGGCACTGCTCCTTCCGCCGCAAACAATATGGAGCTGTTTGTATCGTAGCTCGGCTTGTCTCATAGTTGCTCTCTTGACAAAATTTGGCCTGTCTCGCGCCCTGATGTCTGTTAAGAAATACTGAGTATTGCAGCGTATTGCTTCATCGCTGCATGACGCGGGGCAACACTTAAAGGCAAGACTGTGGAGTCAAGTTTCGTACGCACAGCCTTGCGTAAGCTAAATTAAATTTGTTTAGCGATACGTTTGTGCCTCTGGTCGCCTTCTTCACCTTGTTGTACAGCCAGAATATACCGAAGTCTCTGCAGAAGCTGGCTTCTCCCACGTAGTAATTAAAATACGGATTTACTTGTGTTTCCTTTTCCCTGTTTTTATATAGAAGAGCGGGTTTAGCAAATATGCCAAATGATTTCTTCAACCATGCGGATCAAGTATTATATTGTGCAAATATGGAGCAATAAGAAATGTTCTACGCGCAGAATCGCTCCATCTAAAGTTGTTAGAATAAACACGCATCTCAGTGTGCACGGAGGAAAGGTCAACACTCTATCCGTGCCCTTGGCTTGCGTCGGATTGCACCCAGGAGAGCTAGAGCGAAAGATTAAACACGTATATTTCGAGAATACACCTGCTGAAAGGCGTCCTTAGTCCAGGACGCCTTGAGCTCGGGCCGCGTCCTTGGCACTCCAGACTTGGCTGATCCTCGAAGTTGGTGCTGGCCAAGGCTCTCTCCCAAATCTTGTTGGTGTATTAATTGGGGGGTTCTATGGCGATTGTCTGCAGCCTCATGCGATATGGTGAAGAGGCCCGGGTTCTCCGCAGAAGCGCAAACGCGGAGAGAGAGAAGCAAGGAAAGACAGGGAGGTTAACCAGACGCACGTCCGCTTCGCTACCCTGCTCTGGGGGAGAGGGATAAAGGGGCGAATAGAGAGACAGATGGACACAAGCACACTTGGGGCTATGAGATGAAAAAACCGTAAGCAGGGGATGGGTGCTCGAGCCGACGTTTCGACAAGTGGACTTGCCTTCTCCAAGGCTGGAACTTATGAGCCCATGAGGCTATGATAAGGCTATGAGGTGATTTCTCGTTTCAACAACGGAGCTGTTCATGCTCGGAGAAACCCCGTTAATCGTGAACAAAAATTATCATCATCATGAACCGGCGCACGCGCTCTCTTCGTCTTCTTCCTCATCTTCTGCTTCGCTCCCAGAACACGTGCGCCGACTTGTCCGGTGTGGGATGCAATAACTCTAATGGGCGAGAAAACGAGTGCAGAGAATGAAAGAATCATGTCAGGGGTTTAACGTGCCAAAACCGCGATTTTATTATAAGGGACGCCGTAGTGGAGGGCTCCGCAAAATTCTACCGCCTGGGGTTCCTTAGCGTGCACCTAAATCTAAGTACACAGGCCTCAAACGTTTTCGCCTCCATCGAAAATGCAGAGACCACCGTGGCGGAGAGTAACTTCGGTTGCCGCAAGGTTATAAGTATAAAAGTATATGCGCCTTCATAAAAACAACTGTTTATTTTGTCTGCGTTTCGACGGGAGCCCCGTCTTCTTCAGGTTATGTCTTTAAGAAGACGGGGCTCCCGTCGAAACGTAGACAAAATAAACAGTTGTTTTTATGAAGGCGCATATACTTTTATACTTATATATATATATATATATATATATATATATATATATATATATATATATATATATATATATATATATATATATATATATATATAGGGGAGAGAAGCGACACAACTAAGCGGTTGTCTTGATTTTATTTGCCAACGGTTTCGACCGGAGGACCGGTCTTCGTCAGGGCTTATGAGCAAATATATATATATATATATATATATATATATATATATATATATATATATATATATATATATATATATATATATATATATATATATATATATATATTGTGAGACAACGTTCAGGCCGCAAGACTCTTCTTTATTGCCCTCGAGCCTGCGCCCCACTACTCAGACCCAAGCGGTGATGATGAGTATATACAGGTGAGAAGATGGCAAGTATGAAGAATGCTCACACTAATTTCCCCGTGCGCCGAAGCGGCCAGCCTGGCCGCGACTTAGACTGGGTAGAGACGTCGAACGAAGGGCTTCAGACGGGAAACGTGGACTATCTCTGAACCACGGCAGCGACGGTCGGAAGAAGCCTCAACTGGGGTGACACGATAGTTTACAGGGGATGTTTGTTCATTAATTATGTACGGTCCAATGAATCGCGACTGGAACTTTTCACACAACCCGGGAACACGAGTAGGCGTCCAAAGGAGCACTTCGTCGCCAGGACGGAAAGAGACGTCACGATGGGAGCTGTCGTACCGCTGTTTGCGATCGTGTTGACTGGCTTCTGTGCTGAGCCGAGCAAGTTGCCGACATTTTTGAAGCCTCGAAACGAACTGCTCGGTTAGGGTTGTAGAATTGTCACTTGGAGTGCGTAAGAATGCAGCGTCAATGGTGAATGTCGCCGAACGGCCATAAACGAGGTAGAACGGTGAATACCCAGTAGTGCGTTGGACGGCGGTATTGTGAGCAAACGTCACAAATGGCAATATCGTGTCCCAGTTGTCGGGAGCTGGGCTGATATACATAGATATCATATCAATTAGCGTGCGGTGGAATCGCTCTGTGATGCCATTGGTTTGAGGGTGGTATGCTGATGTTGTCTTGTGAACTGTGCCACAAGTTTTAAGCATCTCTTGTATAACTGTGGATAGAAAACTCTTGCCGCGATCGCTTAATAGGACGCGGGGCGCACCATGACGCAAGACGATGGCTTCGAGAAAGAAGGTGGCCACGTCAGAGGCAGAACTAGAGCGCAGAGGAGCGGTCTCTGCGTACCGTGTGAGATGGTCAACCGCTGTCACGATCCAGCGATATCCTGCAGACGTTACAGGAAGAGGTCCGACTAGATCCATCCCAACAATGGCAAAAGGTTCCTCGGGACATGGGATTGGTTGTAGCAAGCCAGCAGGAGCGGAAGTCGGCCGCTTGCGCCGTTGACATAGGTTGCAAGAAGAGACGTACTTGGCAACAGAAGTGGAGAGGCCAGGCCAGAAGAAGCGGCTCCTAAGGCGGCTGTATGTTTTGCAGAATCCCAAGTGGCCAGCAGATGGGTCATCGTGAAAGGCCTCAAGGACCTGCGCACGAAGCGAACGTGGAAGAACGGGAACCCAACGGTGTCCATCATCATTGTAAACGTATCGGTGCAGCACGTCGTTTTCAAGCTTGAATTGCCTGAGTTGTCGGCGCAACCTGGCATTAGGTGGTGGAGACTTTCCGCAGAGGCGTTGAACAATGCGAAGGCAGTATGGATCTTGCTGTTGACAGGAGGCCAACTGAGCGTAGCGATTGGAAGACAGAGTGCCAGCAGCCGCTAGTGCCGACAACGTAAGCGGATGCGTAGCCTCATCATCATGGGACGAGCAATGAAAAGGCATGCTCAGAGAAGATGGTAATGGGAGGGGGCAACGAGAGAGGGCGTCGGCATCTTGGTGTTTTTTCCCAGATTTATACAGAACGTGAAATGTGTATTCTTGAAGCCGGAGCACCCAGCGGCCGAGGCGACCGGACAAATTCTTTAGCGATGACAACCAGCATAAAGCGTGGTGGTCTGTAATTACGGTAAAATGGCGTCCGTAAAGATATGGGCGGAATTTTTGTACGGCCCAAATTACAGCCAAGCATTCCTGTTCCGTGATCGAGTAGTTTTGTTCAGCAGTCGTGAGTGCGCGGCTGGCGTAGGCGACAACTCGCTCTCGACCTGCTTCATCACGCTGTAGGAGGACGGCACCGATGCCATGGCCGCTAGCGTCGGTGTGGAGACAAGTAGGGGCATGCTCATCGAAGTGACAGAGGACGGGGTCAGATGTCAGCGCCGCCTTGAGCGTGTCAAAAGCGATGTCGCAATCGTTCGTCCAAGTGAAGGCTGTGCCCGACGTCAGTAGCTTGTGTAGTGGCGACGCGATGGACGCGAAGTCGCGGATAAAGCGGCGAAAATAAGACGCTAGGCCCAGAAAACTGCGTAATTGCTTGTGATTTTCGGGGCGAGGAAAACGTGTCACAGCAGTCACTTTGTCAGGATCCGGTCGCACGCCATCTTTACTAACAAGGTGGCCCAACACTATGATGTTCTTTCTGGCGAAATGACATTTTTTAGTATTAAGTTGAAGCCCAGCGTTAGAAATGCACGTCAGAACTTCGTCCAGCCGCTCAAGATGCTGACGGAAAGTGGAAGAAAAAATGACAATGTCATCCAGATAACATAAGCAGGTTTTCCACTTAAGGCCACGAAGAACTGTGTCTATCATACGCTCAAACGTTGCCGGAGCGTTGCATAAACCGAAGGGCATTACATTAAACTCATAGAGGCCATCGGGCGTTGCAAAGGCCGTCTTGTCCTTGTCCGCTTCGTGCATAGGTATTTGCCAGTACCCTGACCGGAGATCGAGACTTGAGAAATATTCAGCGCCCTGGAGGGAGTCGAGGGCATCATCAATTCGCGGCATCGGATATACGTCTTTGCGCGTGATCTTATTAAGTGCCCGATAATCGACACAAAATCGTACCGAGCCGTCCTTCTTCCGGACCAGGACAACAGGCGACGACCAAGAACTGGACGATGGCCGAATGATGTCGCGTTTCAGCATGTCAGTGACGTTGTCCTCGATGATCTTGCGCTCTGCGGAAGACACGCGGTATGGTCGGCGGCGTACGATCGAATTACCCTCGGTTTCGATGCGGTGCACAGCGACGGAAGTGCGCCCCAGAAACTTGGAGTGGACGTCGAAGGAAGCACTGTGTTTTCGAAGCAGTGCGAAGAGATCTTCCTTCTGCGCCGCAGGGAGATCAGGATTGATGGTGGCAGTTAACGCTGTGGTCGTCGCATGATCATCATTAGCAGCAGGCGAGAGTGGTGGATCTGCGTGAAGAGGCGTCAGGGCAAGGGGTTCAGTGTCAGCAAAGCAGGCCACAACGGTACCTTGGGACAGAAGAAATGGCCGAGATGTAGTGTTGTGTGCTGTGACCAACGCTCGGCTGTCATGAAACCTGACCAAGCTAGGCGCAATTACAATGCCACCAGATATCCAGCGATCGCATGGAGCGAGAAACACGTCACCATTAAGGATGGTATCAGACGTCAATGTCACAACATTCTCATTGCCAGGTGAAATGGAGCAATCGGCCGCCGTGACCAAACGCAGTTTTCGAGCATCGTCATCAGATGAAAATTCCGTGTCCGTCATATGAACTACTCGCTGATGACAACATATTATGGCCGACGCTGAAGAAAGAAAGTCCCATCCTAAGATAAGTTCGTGGGTACATGACGACAGCACGAGAAACTGAATGTGATGAAGTATGCCATCGATGAAAACTCGCGCTGTGCACACACCAACGGGCTGAACAAGAACTTCATTGGCACACCGAAGGGGAGGTCCAGTATACGGCGTTTTTACTTTTCGCAAGCGTGAACACAGTTCAATACTAATGACGGAAAGCGCTGCACCCGTGTCTACCAATGCCTGAGTCCATACACCTTCAACACATACCAACAGTACATTTGAAGGCCGCTGCGGAGGAGTTTCACATAGCCCGAATGATGCAGCTTTCCCTCCCGAAGCTGCACTATTTAGTTTTCCGGGCGATGGACCGGGGACGAATTAGCTGGTCGAAGGGGAGAAGACGAGCGGCGCATCGGTGACGGAGAGCGGCGACGGGGGAAACGAGAACCACCGGCACCGTCGAGGCTCTGCGGAGATGGTGAGCGACGTTCATAACTTTGGTAGGAGGGAAGATGTTGCGGTACCGCAGCACGAAACTCGTCTCTTTCATAGGAGTCGTAGCCCCGTCTTTCGTCCTGTTGACGGCGTCGGCAAAACCTGGAAATATGGCCGCGGACTCCACAATAATAGCATACTGGCCGAGGAGGGCGCCAGGCGTTGGCAGGCGGAAGCGACGTTCGTGGTGACAGAACATTCACCGAACCGTGCATTGTGGTCGCGTGGGGTTGTGTCTGTTGAGGAGGTGCGAAAGCTGCAACCTGGGCGTAAGTTGGCGTAGGTAGAGGGTCATGCCTGGGAACTTCCGCACACGTCATGGCAACAAGTTCTTCCCTGACGATGTTGCGGAGGCTGCTGCCAGAAGACGTCGTACGGAGCTCAAGTGGGCAAGACAGAGCTTGTGCTTGAAGCTCCTCACGTATGATGGAACGAA
This sequence comes from Rhipicephalus sanguineus, assembly GCF_013339695.2. Lineage (NCBI taxonomy): Eukaryota > Metazoa > Arthropoda > Arachnida > Ixodida > Ixodidae > Rhipicephalus > Rhipicephalus sanguineus. The sequence continues at coordinate 257,878,453 of NC_051176.1, forward strand.
TCAACGCGCGTAGCTCGCTGTCATTGGTTGCGCTCAGATGATTTGTGTCAGGCTGCAGACGTAGTAGATGGAGTTCATCAAGGCGCTGACACGTGGCGACGACTTCTGAGACTGTAGTGGGGTTCTGCACCGCAAGGGCATTGAATGCCGCAGCCCCAATGCCTTTGAGCAGGTGGCGAACCCTGTCATTCTCCGTCATTGAGTTGTTCACGCGGCGACAAAGGGCGAGGACATCTTCTATGTAAGAAGTGTAGGACTCGCCGGTTTGCTGAACACGCTCGGCTAACTTCTTTTTGGCGATGTCTGAGCGGATTGAAGGGTTCGCGAAAATCTGCCGCAACTGGTGTTTAAATGAGGTCCAATCCACGAAGTCCAGCTCGTGGTTAAAAAACCAAGTCTTGGCTACACCCGTCAGGTAGAAGGCGACGCGAGTGAGTTTGGCAGAGTCGTCCCAGTGGTTGAATGCACTCACGCGCTCATACTGCTCCAGCCAGTCTTCAACATCGTCCCCACGAAGGCCAGCGAACACCGGTGGATCCTTCTGGGGTGTGGTGACCAAACAAGAAGGAATTCCCGTTGGGGCAGGCGTCGTAGATGCGCCAGGGTTGGAGCGCTCGTCTTGCGACATTGCTGAGGTCTGTTGGTGCAAACGGCGACCTGAACGGAGCTCCAGGGGTGTGTTGTAGCGGAAGTCGTAGGGGCACCAGTAGAGCCAGAGGACTGAGGGACCGGACAGCACAATCCACCACTTGTGAGACAACGTTCAGGCCGCAAGACTCTTCTTTATTGCCCTCGAGCCTGCGTGTGAGCATTCTTCATACTTGCCATCTTCTCACCTGTATATACTCATCATCACCGCTTGGGTCTGAGTAGTGGGGCGCAGGCTCGAGGGCAATAAAGAAGAGTCTTGCGGCCTGAACGTTGTCTCACAAGATATATATATATATATATATATATATATATATATATATATATATATATATATATATATATATATATATATATATATATATATATATATATATATGTGAGTGTGTGTGTGTAGAGAGAGAGCGAGTGAGAGAAAAAGAAAGGGAACAAAGAGAAACAAGGAATGGAGCCCAGCTCCGCACTTCCTTCATGCTTGACACCCCTAGGGCGAACCTGCCTTAATTTTTTTGCATCCCGTAAACGTGCCTTTATGTCGAGGTTTGAGTTACGTGGAGGGTGGGCTTGCCCATTAAAAAGAGTTTTTTGGATAGTATAGTTCAAGAGAGATAGGTGATATATAAATTTTCAACGAAAAGAGAAAGAAAGAGGAATGACGCGCCAAAAAAAAAAAAGAAAGCCGAAGAAACATATGACAAGGCCACATGTGTTTATGCCGCGTCGGCAGATCAAGAATGATGGCAATCGCAGTAGCATTGCTCAAAAAGCAACACTCATCTCAAATCATATTCCAACGCTCCAGACAATGAAAAAAGAACGCACGTATTGCGAATCTGGCACTGTCTATGCCAGCATAGAATAAATGTTCGGATGCACTGCCGCAAACGTAAGAGCGGTTCCAAGAAATGGGCGATCTGCGGTGTACATGTATGTCTGACGTTACGGCGCGCTGTCCGCAATCACTCATATGTGTTCGCTTATTACGAAAAATTGTGGCGTCGGCCCTCCTATAGCGTTCGGTCTCCCTGCTTTCCTTTGCAGATGTATATGTAATTTATAGCCGACAGTGCGTACAGCACTGGTACACTGATTGCGAACAAAGGACCCAGAAATGATTCCCTTTCTCCGTAGAGCGTTAGATTTGGTTATCGGCAACCCTATGCACGATGGAAAGGATGGCTGGAAAGAGCCTTGAAGTTGCGCCTTCTTTTCACATACCGAAATGGTGACGCGACCGTCAGCTGAACTCGAAGCTTTTGCTGACTCTGCGTGCTGAATTTCCCAGAACATTGGTCCTCCGGACAATGTCGCAAATGGTGTGGGCAGAGAGATTTGCGAAAGTTCAGCTCGTAGTTCTATGCAAATATATGGACTGTGGCCATGAGGAACGACGTTACGCTGCGCGACGAGTTACCAAGAAGGGGTAGTACGCAGAAAATGCCTTACGTGGTTGGTATAGGCAAGGCACGCAGTCACTTTCTCGTATGCCAGATGTCACTAGGGAGTTTTCCAACCACAGACACCCCCGATACAACCAATGCTGTGCCGTTTGCACCGAATGTTAGAGACCGATATGTTTTCAAGAAAGGAAACGCAAGCGAGTCAGATGACGATTATTGTTGAGGGACAAAAAGACACCCTTTCTACTCGATCTCTTTTGAGAGTGTAGGGTTGTAGAAAACCACGTGATCTCAGATTGCATTGCTCGCTCTGTTCCAAGTGGCTCATCTTCAGTCTTAACATTTAACAACAGCTCCCACTTTACATGAGAAATGAAAGCTGTCCGTAGTCTACACTATAGGACTGCAAGGCAAGTGCTGAATATAACGTATGGCTCGTATCGAAAATACGAAACGTGAAATTACAAGTTAGGTACAAAATTCCGCTCTGCCTCCTGCAGCTCAATGCTGGCGGGAAATTGCTCTCACTACGCGTCTGCGCATGTATGCAGTGTCACTAATGGTCCTGCAGTTTTGTAAAAACGAGCCAATGGACCGTATACGCTGTCAAGGGCGGAACAAAATAAAACATTTGCAATGATTGGTCAGCTATAATTTATCCCCACGAACGTCATTAGGTCTTACTATTATTTTCGCGCTCACACCTTTCAATATATGCGTTGTACTTTTGTTCCAAACTAAATTAAGATAGTGAATCATAACAATATTCGCTCCAGGAATGCAGCCAATGAAAATATAGACCGCGCGGGGTGTATACACACTGTATCCCACCGCAATAACCGGGTCACCCGCTGGGACCGAAAACGCCTTTGAACGCTTCACCGCCGCAGAGGGCCGCAGCTCGTCTTTCACGGATTCTTGCGTTAATCGTGGCACAATGTGCAGCCCTGTTTTCCTGCGGCAGCAGACAAAGGCCCGCTCTGACGTTGAGCATTTCTGCCGTACACGTCCTCTGCGTCGCCTTAGCGGTAGGTGGTATTTCAATAAAGGCAGCGTTATGAGTATTTTTTTCCCCAGTGATCGCTTCACGGCGCTATATGAAGCTGGTGATATATAATCTGCTCCGCGCACTTCATGCTCCCGCTTCCCCGAGAGCTTACCGCGCGCTCCTTCCCTTATTCCCTGTCACTTTGCCTTCGACAGCTCCGGCGTCAGCCGAGAACGCATTGCTTGAAAGAACAAAGGATTTGGAGTTCTATAGCCGCTCTTTGTGAAGCAGGCAGGGGTCGCATCTTCTGTAATGAAGGATCCAGATTTGCTCTGAACTGCTTATTTCATTTCTTCTCCGTGCTTTGTCGCGGAGCTCCCTAAAATTCTTGTTTCAACTAATCCAAACTTATATACTGTATATACAGGCGTGCGTGCAGGCCCGTAGCCAGGGGGGGGGGGGAAGGCCTAGCCCGAATTTTGGTGAAGTATGCGTTTTTACCAAACATAAATAATAGAAATATGTGTTTTTCTCAAAAAGTCAAGGTTTTCAGCAAGTGCCCCCCCCCCCCCCGAAAAAAATTCCTGGCTACGGGCCTGCGTGCGCGCGCGCGCGCGTGTTTGTGTGTGTGTGTGTGTGTGTGTGTGTGTGTGCGTGTGTGTGTGTGTGTGTGTGTGTGCGTGCGTGCGTGTGCGTGTGTGTGTGTGTAACTTCTAGGCGCACGTGAACACCTCTCGCTAACTGTCGTTAAGGGTTGTTCATACCAGGCATGCAAGCTGCCGCGTATGATTCCAAATATCCTGCCGGATTACAACAATGTGAACTCTGAACGTGCATGATACGAATCTGCCCCATTATGGGCCAACAACGCTGGGAAGTACGTCCTCTACAACAATTAACTCCATTTCGAGTTTCTGTACGGGCCAGGATAGCTGTCAACTTAGTACCGCTGCAAGAAAAAATTAGCGCAGCTTGCACTAAGCTGTGCAAGGCTGGGTCGCAGCAAAGCTGCTGGGCACGTTTCAGCGTCTCTTGTCAATCATCTGTACAGAATGCTTGGGCGGCGATTGAGCGCGTGCCGGTTCATGATGATGATAATTTTCTATCTACGACACACGGCAAACCTCGACCATAACAGCTCTGCTGTAAAACGAGGCAATTTTGACGTTGGTTAAATTTTGCTCAAATAGATCGAAACGGCAACTCTTAACTTCTTGCGGGTAAAGCTGTCTTTGCATGTCAAACAGTCGTACCGTTGTCTCGTAGGAAGAACCTTTACACTGTTCATGCCCCCTTGCACTACCGCTTAAAGGAATCCTTACTAAACATACGCAAATGCACACATCATTAGCGTACTGTGAGAAGCCTAACCCGGAAAGAAGGTAAGCCGGGAACGTTGCAGTTAGGCCACCATGGCGCATTAAAAAGCACGGGCATTGCTACTCAGCCACGTCTGATATATTTCCTTCGTCTTTTATTGCGATAGCAATTATATGGACACTCTCGGCTGATTTTTGCCGTCGCCGTCTGCCGACGCCGTCATGTCCCGGATATGTATATTTATGTATATATATAAAAAGGCACAACAAAAAATAAAGCACAAGAAAAAAATTCTGAAGTACCCGACCGCGGATTCGAACCAGCAACCCCCCGCACCCCAGCGCGCTGCGTTAGACAACTCAGCCACACGCCATGCATGCGCCGGCGAAATAACGGCGAGCTATTTATATACACCATGTGCCGCTGGTGGTAAGCAAATCTCGGAGGAGCGTGTGTTTTCTATCACGCAACGCTCCTAATTTTCTTTCAATTTGAAAACTGCCCTTGAGTCACGCACGACAAAGTGGCCCCTTTCTGTACCCACTTGTGATGTGGAAGGAAAAAAAAAAAGAAAGAGCACCGGGATATATATATCAAAACGTTTATTGAGGGAAAAAAAAAGAAAAAAAATGTTTAGGGAGCGGGTGGGTGGGGCCCCTATTCCAGGGCTCCACTGGCTTGAGCGGCCCGCCGCGCCGGGTCGAGGAGTGCTAGTTGCACCACCCGATCCTCGCTGGCGAGCAAAGTCTCCCACTGCTCCCTGCCGGAAACACCTTGCATCAGACGGCCCCGTGTGGCTGGAGACACAGGGGGTAGCTCCACGTGCCGCAGTTTAAAAGAAGAAGAAATATCTAAGAGCGCCTAAATAGAATGATAATACCCCCCATACCAAAGAACATGCACCCAGAACACAATACGGACCGACGAGAGGAAAGTGCAAGGGAAATACAGAAGAAGTTCGGCAATGACAAGGACGCATGCAGTATTCGTAGACGCTGCTCGATACAAGCGCAGACGGGGGTTTACGGCAGCCGTACTCGATAGCGACAAACGCTGTAAGACGTGTGCGACGACACGCACCACAAGTAACGAGACAGCGGAAGAGGTAGCCATAGCGCTCGCGGTAGCTCAGACAAACGCAACTGTGATAGTCAGCGACTCTCAAACGGCTGTAAGGAACTTTGCCAACGGCCGTATCTCCCCGGAGGCACTACGCATTCTACTTGTAAGAGGTCAAGCGTGCAAAAGAGATATATTCATTACATGGACACCCGCTCACGCCCTCGCGGAGGACAGCAACAACGGGGCGGTACACGACGCGGCTCGAGGGCTTACGGACCGAGCTGCGATCTCAAGTGCCGCCGCAGCGCCCTCCGGACGTGACGGCGCGGCAGACGAATGGGAGTGGGAAGACCGAATGACCAGATACAACGATATCACAAAACATTATAGGTTACAGAGGGGCGTATCTCCGCCGCCTCACGCAAAATTGACAAAAAAGCAGTCTGTCGAATGGCGGCGGTTACAAACTAGGACGTATCCGAATCCCGCGCTCTCGCACATAATATATACGGATATATACGGAACGGACAAATGTAAACAATGTGAATCCAGAGCCACTCTGGAGCATATGTTGTTACGTTTGGCCTAAAAATTCATCGAGGCCGACGCTATTGAGCGTACAGCTGTCTACCGGAATCTTGTCTTCCCCCCCCCCCCCCCCCGTATCGGCGCTTAGACGGAGGCAGGAATGCCGATTCTTCCTGGAGGAGCTTTTGCCGGGCGAGCGGACATGTCGCCGTGGACGGATTTCCCAGAAAAAGGACGTCGGAATTCGGAGACCCCTTTTTGGCTTGTTGTTCTCTGCGTGAGATAGCACCGCGGGAGAGTTTCTCACCCAGCCACATCTGCCTTCTACCCTACCGCAGCAGGGAAAATTAACCAGTGCCGGAGGGAGCGGTCTGCGTGTTTTCCGGAATTCGACACACCCGCTTTATCGTGCGTTTTGGTCAGCGTGGGAGTGCGCCGTTGAAGACGCTCCCATCAACCCAGGTGGGGCCTTCACCCGAGGCAGCCATCATTCAACGCTTCTTCCAAGTATTACTGGCAGTGGAAGCGGAGGTCATCGGCCCTTTCCCCTTTGGACTGAAACTCCTCGCCGACCTTCTCACCTACGAGTCTTCAGGGCGTGGCGAGTGTATTGTGTGACTCTTTGCCTCCTTTCGGGAGGCCGGACGCCAAGACGACAGGTCACCGGATTGGCCCGTGCTTCTGCAGTGACGGTTTCGGGGCTATAAAAGCCGAAGACTTTTGACGTTATTTCTCTGCTCTCTTTTTCACTCCAATCTCTTAACCATGTAAATAAATTACGTTCCTTCTTGAAAGAACGCGCCTCCTCACTGGAAATCATCAGCTATGGGGACAGACGGCAGGAGCCAGCTACCGTAACGAGACCCGCCGAACCCCACTCCTTACAACTGGTTGGCAGTGGTGAGATGGACCTTGCGACATGGTGCTGCGTTTGTGGTGAGTGCTTGGTCTTTGCTATGACTTTCCAGGCTTCATTTTGCGTTTACACTTGAGTAGTGTAGAAGCTGGATTGTGTTTTTGTGGGTTAGGTAGATCACCTAGTTATGCGTAACGAGTGAGTTTGAGGGATCACCTAATTATGTGTGAGCAGGACCAAAGCAAAGCGGCAGTCATGGATTTGAGGACGATGCTGAAAGATGAACTTTTGTTTGTGTGCGAACATCTCGGAATCAAAGTAGAGAAAAAAATGGCAAGGACGAATATGTGGAAGCTGATTATTAGGGAATCCAGTGAGGAGGACATTAACTGCGCGTTAGTAGCTTTCAAAAGGTTTGAAGAGCGAAAAAGAAGACAGGAACGGAAGGAGAGCCTAGAAAGAGAAGAACGCGAGCGAGACGAAGAGATTGAAAGGTTAGAGCGTAAAGTCGAGGCAATGCGGCGGAGAAGTCAGACGTCCGCAGAGGTTGCGCACGAAAGGTGCGAAGAAGTGGCGAGTGCGGTGCACTTTAAAGCCACAGAGAAAGCCGCCTTTTGTGAGGTACCACAAATGGAAGGTACGCGTCCCTACGAGTGCGACATGCGCACGGAGCCTTCTGCGGAGAAAACCGAGAGACAGGTCGCGGATAGTGAAATCACGCCTGATAAATGTACGCGTTTCTCTGATTGTGCGAAGGCCGAGCAAATAGAAGACGAGACCGCGGCTGGTAGGGAAACTGAAAGGATTCCGAAAGGCATTCCGTGTGGGACCGAGGCTGGTTCCAGCCGCCCTAATAGGGTCATCGAGGAGTTGGAGACTTCCCTCGCACCCCAACACGTGAATGGCCTTCCGGAAGTCGAAGGAAAAGAGGACAACGCTAGTCCTAAACGTAGCGGTGACGCGACGCTCCAGAAAGACAGTACTATCGGAGAGGGCCTCTCTAAAAAAGTTCCTTTTGATAGCGGAGGAAATATCCCAGAGTGTGAGAGGGTAGAGAGCCATACTGTCGAGAAGGGCCCAGCTGTAGTTTTTGCAGATGAGAGCACAGATCAATTGGCCCGACAGTGCAACGGAGCGGAGAAGTCGAACGACTTAAGCAAGAGAGAAAGCGGCGCACAAGCACCCATGAGCTGTGAAAATGCCGATGTCACAACCCAGAGTGAAGTCCACCGTAATCGGGGAAATGTTCGCAAACGTCGCCGCAAAAGAAAAAAGCGGACTCGTGCGGCGCCGCGAAGTGTTGAGACAGGTGGCACACGGCAGAGCGAAACACAGGACAGGCTAGCGGGCAGTTTGAGAAAACGCCCTTTGAGGCGTACAGTTGGGTGCAAGCGACCGCCGCAGCGCAGAAAGAAAAAGGACAGGTCATCGGGCAGTTCAGGGAAACGTCCTTCGGGGCGCGCAGTTAGGTGCAAGCGGCGAAAAAGGGGAAGCAGGGGAGAACAATGCGCATCTCCACGACGGAGGGTGCGTTCGACAGGTACAAGTTTGCGGGGACAACCATGTCAAGGTGTTCCTAGACGCAAGGCAGGAGGAGTAGAGCGCCGAGCGAGAGCAAACAAAAGGAGAGGATTGCCACTCTTTCCCCCGCGTCTCTGGCATCCCCTTCACCTTTGTGAAGGAAGCAGTCTGAATTCCCGAATGAGGCGTGACGGAGAAGTACAGCTAATGGCGCGCGCTCATTGTAGTCTCTGGCGATCTGAAATGCCGCCAAGACCGCGACCGCCACGAGTACGACTAAAGAGAGGAAGAAAGCTGTAAGCTTGTCGGAGAATGTAACAGTTTGTTGAAAGGATTTTTTTTTTGTAAGGTTATTTTAGTTTGATGTAGTGTTCTTTTGTTATCTCCGCGACTAGTTTGTTTAGCTAAGCAGTGTCTTACTTTTGGTAATTTTAAGCGGTGTATGTGTTTCTTTTATTGAGCCTAAAGCATTGTGCGAAATAGTTGTGGGCGCAATATTATGAGTAACTTGTGCGGAAGCTGTGACCCGCACGGAAGTGAGCTGACCGCGTAAGATGAGTCACGGCAGTCATGAGTGAATATTGGTACGACCGCTAATTGTGAAGCAGTGGTATAGCGTTTGTCGATCGGAAGCGGATTTCACTTGTTTGTGTCTTTATGTTTAGTGCAAAGTGGTATACAGTCACCCACTTTAAGGCAGCAAATGAGCAATTTTGAGGCAGGTTTTAGAATAAAACCAAGGTGGTTTTTGAAATGCTCAGGTTTGGCGCTGAATGTGGCTATTTTAGTGGACCACTGTCAGGATTGACAAGCATGTTGGGCCGGATATTCAGCACGAATCCTACGCAGATTACGTCAGGTGCTTCCGAGGTGTACGGCATCAAGAGTTATTTTCTGTGCGTGTTGTTTTTCGTTAACATAGGTTCTGTCGCGCGTTAAGAGACTAGTTACTAGGGATGTGGCGTATGGCTAATTGTGCGGTTTATTGTTTCAGCGCTCTATGAATGCGATCAGTGTAGAGCTAAAGAGCACAGCAGAGCGCAGTGCGTTCTTTATCAGAGCGGCTCTCAGGGACAAGTAGCATTGACCACACGAGCCTGTTAGTACGCGATATTTATTCCCTCTGTTTTGTTTACTTTTATTGATGACTTACTGGTCGTGTGATCACGTAAGCTAAGCGTTACGCTTTACCGAACATTAAGGATAGGGACACGTTTCAGACAGTTGTATGACGCAGCTGAATCTGTTGTGAAAGTGTTTGTTAGTGCGTCAGGGTGTGTCTCAAGTAGGTAATAGCGGCTACGTTTGAGTTTGTATTGAGTGAGCGTAGAGAATACGCACAGATATCTTCTGTAGGTTTTAGGCAGCCTTCGTGTGAAAGCTGTGTTGTTGGTTGTTTTCGTGTAGTTAGATATGAGAAGGTAACGCTACATAGCAGTGCGGATGGTAGGAGCAGACTTGTTTTAAAATCGGTTGTTTCAGGGATCTAGAGCCAGATTATACCTGCTTTTGGTGTTGTTTTGCTTGGACGGCCAAAATGATCCATCTTGTAGGCATCTCCTCATCCATGAGTGTTGTAGCTTTGGCGGCACGAAATTCTGCCAAAATTTTAGAGTAGCGGGTTTTTCATTTCTTTGTGTGTCTTGAGAAGCCTGGGGAGTTTTTAGCGATTCCAAGGCGCTTGATCGCGGCGTGGCATTGTGTTGTGTGGTTCGCTTTGCTGCTGTCGATCATTGTGAGGTGGTTTGGGAGTTTGTTGCGAGTTCGCAGTTGCGGTTCGAAGACAGGACGTCGTCCTCATCACCAGCCTGTCTCTTCGTGCCCAGCGGTTGTGAGCGCTGGCCAGCCGAGATTTTCCGGGCGGCGGAGGAGCTGTTACGTTTGGCCTAAAAATTCATCGAGGCCGACGCCATTGAGCGTACAGCTGTCTACCGGAATCTTGTCTTCCCCCCCCCCCCCCCCCCCGTATCGGCGCTTAGACGGAGGCAGGAATGCCGATTCTTCCTGGAGGAGCTTTTGCCGGGCGAGCGGACATGTCGCCGTGGACGGATTTCCCAGAAAAAGGACGTCGGAATTCGGAGACCCCTTTTTGGCTTGTTGTTCTCTGCGTGAGATAGCACCGCGGGAGAGTTTCTCACCCAGCCACATCTGCCTTCTACCCTACCGCAGCAGGGAAAATTAACCAGTGCCGGAGGGAGCGGTCTGCGTGTTTTCCGGAATTCGACACACCCGCTTTATCGTGCGTTTTGGTCAGCGTGGGAGTGCGCCGTTGAAGACGCTCCCATCAACCCAGGTGGGGCCTTCACCCGAGGCAGCCATCATTCAACGCTTCTTCCAAGTATTACTGGCAGTGGAAGCGGAGGTCATCGGCCCTTTCCCCTTTGGACTGAAACTCCTCGCCGACCTTCTCACCTACGAGTCTTCAGGGCGTGGCGAGTGTATTGTGTGACTCTTTGCCTCCTTTCGGGAGGCCGGACGCCAAGACGACAGGTCACCGGATTGGCCCGTGCTTCTGCAGTGACGGTTTCGGGGCTATAAAAGCCGAAGACTTTTGACGTTATTTCTCTGCTCTCTTTTTCACTCCAATCTCTTAACCATGTAAATAAATTACGTTCCTTCTTGAAAGAACGCGCCTCCTCACTGGAAATCATCAGCTATGGGGACGGACGGCGGGAGCCAGCTACCGTAACGAGACCCGCCGAACCCCACTCCTTACAATGTTACGGGAATGCCGAGGGATTAGTCACAATACCGAGAACGCGGCGGCCTCTAGTGACAGCCTTCGCGCACGCTGGGAAGCCGCATTGCTCAGCCCCGCCCTCCAGGATCAGCTCTGGGCCGTCCAGCGGGCCGAGGAAGCCGCCAGGGTTCAAGGACTCCTGGCCGTCTCCTAGGCGGGGCCATCGGCCCGCCCCACCAACTCGCAGGACTCGGAATAAAGTTATTTCCTCCTCCTCCCACTTATATTAACCGCCCGTTTCATGGCCAATCCCCCGTTGTGGGTAAGAGCCAAGAATTAAGGGTCAAGCAAGCAAGCAAGCGTCCGATTTTCCATTGTCGACACTTGCAGCGTATTGCTCAAGCACATAGGCGTAACAACTGTGACAGTTGTTAGTTCACGCTTGCCCTGTGCATGCCTGTGCGTTCATTTAGGGCGTCCTTCTTTGTGCTTGAGAGGCACGCTGCAAGTATCGAGCTGCTTCTGGTTCTTCGTGTGACATTTCGATTTCTTGCTATCGCATTCATTGCTTCGCCCTTGCGGCGAAACTGTGACTTTGGGTCGGATTCGATTTCGCAAGAGCCACGTCTGCTTTCATGTGAATAAGTATAAAGCTTATTAGCGAACCCCTTTAGTCGGTTATGTGGACGTTTTGATTTTCTCATGCAGGCATATTTCCTGCCTCGCACAAAATCCCCCTTAAGAAGCGCATTGGAGCGTTCGGTCGTGGGCTGTTTTCAAAACGCATGTTTGAACTAAACAACGAGAAAGAATAGGAATGACACGAGCCCACCAAATCGCACCCAAGTACGAAGGATACTGGGATAAAAGTTCCGTTGTGGCAGCTTGACTCGCCCCATTAGCCCCTAAAACAAAGGCGGTAGAAGGCAACAATACAGAAAACATTACATAGCCTCCCTTTCAAAACACGCAAGATGCACAAGCTAAGGCTTCAAAAAACTTTATAAAGGGAATGAGAACTGCACAGAACGGCAAATTCAACATTTCAAAAAGTACGTACGCGTATTGTCGCCAACGTAGACAATTTTCGACAATTGGTCTGCCGCAGTTCATTTTCTTTGTTTTACTTTGGTGAAGAAAGGCCGAAAAAACTAAGGAACAGTTTGTGTACAAAAATCTCGTAATGGCGTACAGTGTAATTACCCAGACAAAGACAACAGCTTACGAAAAAGATAACGAATAAGAGTATAAGAGGTGAAAAAGTATTTTCAAGGTCTTCAAGATTTTTGGCTTGAGTAAGAAAATGTGTGGCAACACTTGGCTCCTGCTCGTCCTGAACTAAAATGAAAACACCCGGCGCAAACGTGTCTGTGGAACGTCAGTTTGCACGAAACAGACAACTGCTCTTTGTGGATCATGTGAGTGCGCATTGAAGTTGTTTCGTCAGAACGTATCCCTTTTTATTTTATTACTATAGTAGAAAAATAAATTTTCCCACAATGCGCGACGTCGGGAGCACATCTCTGGCTCTCGTGCGCGTTGTTTTGAATCTGGACGTTTTTACTGCCAATAAATTCGAACGGCAACCGTGCACACCAACGGGCTAAACTAAACGCAATTTATTCTGCGTCCATTCTTTATTATTCTGTGGCTGAAATACTTATCGGTATCGTTTCTGTTTACAGGTAGGTGCCTCCTCTTGTCCTCGATATGGTTACGTAAACAAGGTCAACTCACTTAAAACCCATTAGTTGGCCTCGTAAGCGCACTTACATGTAACAAGAAATAGACGGCGTTGTTTTCATTTCTTGAGCAGAGCTCGGTGCGTCTGTGTTGGCGCCGTACTTCTTCTTGCACATTTTGGTGCCACGGACTCGGTTCTGTCTGTGTCTATTTAAGTTGTAGCGCTCGTTGCGGTTGTATTTCTTGAAAAGTAGCGTCTCAAAAGCTCGTCTCGAACTCACTATAGGGTGTCTGCTTCAGAGAGCCTTGAACACGAAGCCAGCTGTTCGTGCCCGAACGTAACCATTTCCTGTGACGCCCAGAAAGTGCGTTCGTGTCCACGATAATATTCGTTATCGCTGACCGCAAGACTTTGGTGAATAATAATAATTGATAAGGTTTTACGTCTCAAGATAGATAGAGCGAGTTTATTAGAAGGCAGAGAGGTCGGCCTGAGCTTGAGCGCTCCAGCCTGCTACTCTGCACAGGGGAAAAGAGTAATGAAGATGATGATGGGGACAGGAAGAGGTAATGCGTATGTACAATAACCACGTAGCACAGTGGTCTTCTTAAAGTCTATTGTCATATCCTGTACTCTTGAGAAAATCTATAAATGCGCTTGTAGCAGTCGTTGATGCTGTCTGGTCGGACAGTACGGACAACAGATTAGTTTCACTTAGAGTGTTCACACTGATGCCGGCCAACGTTGAAGCCAGCGTCTTCCGTTCGGACACGATATGGTTACGCGGGACGCAGACTTTGGTGAAAACACCTACACTTTATTTCCAGGTGTTTAAAGGGACACTAAAGCGAAACAAAGAATCCGTTTAGATTTACACATTGTTTTCTGAGAACTCTAATGGCGTTAGTTTCACCATCATACGTTTTTCTAATAGAGGAGACAATCAAGGTCAAAGTTTCATTTTTAAATTTCGCGCCTAAATCTCCGCGCGTGACGTCACGGATTTCAAAATAATTTTTTTCCCGTTTTGGCGAAAGTGGCTCAACAAATCTCCTGAAACCCGGTATGTTAAGTCTATGGCCTCATCAGAGGACAACGTACCTAATTTTTACCGATGCGGAACTACGTATGACCTAGTAGACGCTGTCAAAATCTATGACGTCACGGCGTTTGTTGCGGGAATTTCAAGGTGGTGTCGCCACCCACGTGTTCTTTTCGCGCGTTTTCTCGCTTACGAAGCGTCTTCTCGCGGTAAGAGTGGTGTTTTCGGTATTGTAAAATTGGAATTTACTAATACGCAAAAAATTGTTTTTCTCTTTAGTGTCCCTTTAAGTCTATAGTAGTAACATACTGGGCGTGTCGCCAGGGATGGCCCTCCACTTTTCATGAAGGAGTTTTATTTATTTATCTATTTGATTGATTGATTGATTGATTGATTGATTGATTGATTGATTGATTGATTGATTGATTGATTGATTGATTGATTGAGTGAGTGAGTGAGTGAGTGAGTGAGTTAATTTTAATAGCAGAAAACGCGCAGAATCTGCTTTATTTAATACTGACCTTTTAAGAGCGTTTGGATAATGCGTTTCATAGCCGAAGTGTACTTCATATTTTTCATATATGTCATCATATTATCATCTTTCGCAATTTGCTGAGTTATTTTTTGTACAGAAGCCGTCCATACAAGTTGCAAACATTTTTAATTGTATCCAGAAAAAATTACTCCCACCGCCTCTACGTACATGGCCATTTATACCTTTCCAAAAACCCGCCTGTCATGCGCGTAGCGTTATGAGTTACGTCTCATGTGTAATAGCTTTCTCTGGTTATTCTTTTCTTGTTTTTTCTAGTTTTATTTTCTCGTAAAACGCAAAAGTGACTAGCGCAAACATTCTATAGAACACATAATTACAGCTGACAAAGAACTGCTTTTAGTCATTTGCGGTAGGCGCAGAGATTGAATAAAGTGACTATGTATAGTGACTGCGTGGAAACTACCAATCCACAAAAGCCACCTTCGCTCGCCTCATTTTCACGCTTAATCATTACTACCTACACTGCAAACGCAAACTAGCCGAATTGGGCGTTTTAAGGGCTACAATCCTCCTTAATACTACCTTCATCTGGACACTACTCCCTTAGGGTGTAATGAGGTGGGTGTAATAAAGTTCTGCGTCCTCAATTTTACTTCGTTAAGAAATTATGTGGAAGAAAGGAGGTAAATTCACTATATGACGCCATTCGTCGAATGGAGTTCCAAGAACAAAAACTCCCATCTCATCTCCTCTGGCATGGCATAATGCCTTCAGTGCTGGCGGGCATGTATGCAGCTGTGCGGGGGAAAGAAGTAAAAGAAAGAGGCGGCATGCTTCAGCGCACTAAAAATCCCTTCCACAGATAGCCCAGAGAAAGAGATATACGCGACCCTCCGAACGGCTGGAGAGGAAGCGAGGCAGCCCTTTGGCCTTGGCGGCTTCAGCGCTTCAACCTATTGCGGCCCGCCCCCGCCAGGTCAAAAGCAAGCCAGACGAGGCGCTACCGAAGTGAAATGAGACAAAGCTTCGCGCTGCATGCGCGCGCGAAGAAAAAAAAAACAGAAAAAAAGAAAGAAACGTGAGGAGGGAGTCGTTCCCGCGGCGGCGCGATCGTCGTAGCTAGGCCAGCTAGGCTGGCTAGGCCTTGTGAACGCCACTTCTCAAGTGATCAGCTGTGTCGGTCGGGTGTGCGCGTTTTGTGCCTGCAGCCTCACTGTGTTCTCGCCGCTGGATGTGATATGCGTGCTTTGACGACAGTGCGACATGCTACGCTGCGAGTGCGATAATCGCGACGGCCTGTCGACTCAAGTGAGCGTGCCGCTGTGCATTACCAAGCAGATGATGGGCACCCTGCGTGCTCGGCACAGTCAGGGACAAAAATGGTAAGTAATACTGATGTTCTCTCTCTTTGCGAGCCTTTATCGTCGCTTATGCACCTGTACATGACCTTCTGCACATTGCGTCGCTTGAAAAGTGCAATGAGAAGCAAAAAAAAAAGCAAATCGGCATGTCAAGCTTGCGAAATGCCCGCCAGCGCACAATGAGCGTGGCATGTAACCCATGCCGTACATTACACGCATGTCATTCATTGTTTCCATGTTACCAGCTGTCATTTATGTACGTCATACAGTCACGTCAAGCTATACCAATCTTGGTATGATATCAAGTTAGAGAACCGGACGCGAGTGCACCAGGCTCCATGCCGTAAATGACATGCATGTCGTTATTTTCATGTTACTATATGTCATTTATGTTCGTCGCGCAATCACGTCACGCTATACCAGTTTAGGTGTATGTCAAGCTAGCGAACCGGCCGCGAGCGCACCATGAGCGTGGCGTGTGTACATGACATGCATGTCATTATTTTCATGTTGCCAGCTGTCATTTATGTTGGACGTACAGTCACACTGCACAATACCAATTTTGCTGTATATGAAGCAGGCGAAACGGCCACTAGCGCTCCCGAGACCATGTTGTCAAAATAACGCCATACATGACAAGCGTGTCATGATTTGCACGTTAGAAACTGTCGTTTATGTGCGTCATACACTCTTGTGACGCCATACCTATTTTGGTAAATATCAAGTTAACGAAACAGTCGCAAGAGAACCAAGGGAGTGACGTGTAAATCATGTCGTGAATGAAATGCATATCATGATTTTCAAGTTAAGACCCATCATTCATGTTCTTCATGCAGTCCATCAACGAAACAACCATCCCATTAACGAAACAACCACACGAGCTATGAGTCGTAGGCGGCTAGATAGATAGGTAAATAGACCCATTCAAAGTCGTAGAAGTGTTTAACAAATGCTTTGCATTTAAGTCGTTAAACTCAGATAGCTATGATGTGTGATGCATGTTTTGGAACTTCTGTGAATATCACTCATGCTTCATACGACCAGTCAATCGACCCAGGAGTGCGCCCTGATAAAGTTGTTTGCACGATATAATTTTCTTGCCTGCGATAAAGCATGAATGAGGCATGATGCTTTCAGGGAATATACATTACAGCAAAAGGCCACGGTTATCACATTGTCACATGATGGAATGTGCATAAAGGACAACTTTGTTTTCGATTTATTCTTTTCTCCAACTTCACTTGTTCGTTTTAATCCTTCGTCATCGTGTCAATTTGCGCACATTGACATGTGACAGGACCGTGCTCTCTCATTTTGCAGCATCTACCTTGGATGCAGTCAACTACCCTGGACATCTTTCTCCCGCCATGCAACTGTGAGAACCCACCGAAGCACAGATTGTCAGGAAGTGAGAAGACTTTTCGGCAACAATTTTGCATTGCGCACTCTGCCCGTCTCCTGAAATAGCATATTAAGGTACATAAGCACTGTACCTTCATACATATGCATCAAGGAACAGTGAAACAGCATATCAAGGTACATTAACATCATTAGCTTGGATTCATTTAGCTAGAACGAATAAATCATGTTAAAGCTATACAATGACGGCCATATCATGTGACAGACATCTGCTAAGTGCAGTGTGTATTGTGAAGCACATGCGTTTTATGGTATTGAATG
The DNA here is from genome assembly GCF_013339695.2 of Rhipicephalus sanguineus. Lineage (NCBI taxonomy): Eukaryota > Metazoa > Arthropoda > Arachnida > Ixodida > Ixodidae > Rhipicephalus > Rhipicephalus sanguineus. The sequence goes on from NC_051176.1 coordinate 257,895,719, forward strand.
AATGGATAAATGTTTATTCCAGCAAAATACAGGAAATGGGCCTCAAGTGAAAAGCGACAATGGTAGCTTGAAAAGTGCACAAGGCCCAGTAGAGCAAAAAGAGAGACAGAGCTGCAGAAACGTGTGCACGTTCAAAGGCAAAACATATACGCATACAAAAAGAAATATGAAAGACAAAGCAGAAGAAACGTGCACATTCAAAGGCAAAACACCTACGCCATCTGCAAAGTGACAAAATCAAAAAGGGTGAACATTTACGCTAGTGAAAACAATGAAAATCAGAAAACAGTGAAAACAGAAAAGAAGGAACGGCCATTCAACGGCACGGAAGGAGTGCAACTTCATTGGTCACGTATCAACAGTGGAATTTGCCAAGGTTACATGTGCATATTCTTAGCCATTAGGAGATGTGCAAGGCTAATTTAATCGCATTGATATAAGTCAGCTGTTGAGTCTGTTGAACCAGACTGTTGAATCATCTTGTTTATTCCCTCGTTAATTTGCTGTTTTGCATTATGTTGCCATAGTTTTTATGACCAATACACAGTATCATGACTGTTGACACAATTTGACAAGGTGAAAGCGCTGTTATTGTGCCCAGGCCTTAGTTTATCCTCATTAGAAGTGCGCTGTTTATTTTTGCCTTGCCATGGTTCAGTGCCAAGTTGCCCAATCTTCACTCCTAAACAGAGTAGGTGCGGTTAATCAAGACCTTGCTAACATTCACAACCCTTTTAAAGTGTACTTATAATGATAACTTTACTGACATCAAAAAGTACTCACATAAGGGTAAACATGGCAAGAGTACACTTCTGGTCGTGTTTCGCATTTTTTTTTACATCCGTTTGTTTTTCGCCCTATGCACACGAAGTGAAACGCTCACAAGGAAATACTTAGCAGCATCTCAATTTTGTATTTATTTCGTGTTTTGACAAAATGCCTGCAATAAGGATAGTCAAGTGTGAATCTTCGTTAAGACATTCATTTTTATGTATACAGGAATCGTAGTGGACTTCTTTTTTGTGTAATTTTCAGGAATACACTTCTGGCAAAGCAGCAAGTGTTGCTTGCCCACCAGTCTGTGTTCAAGACAAGTGTATTGTGAGCATGAGTGTCGGCAGGATTTTGTCTTGGGGGTGCAAGGCGACGTAACGTGCCGGCCTGGTGAGCAGGAGAGCATTGGTGTAGCTTGGGTGGAGTCAAGTGCTGGTGTGTCTTGATGGCAGCAGGTGCCCTTTGTGCAAACCCCTGCCGACACCCATGATTGTGGGAACACCCTGATGTGCCTCACTTTACACTATGTCGAACAGCTCATACATCTTACCACATTTAGGCCAACACTGGTATTCATGCAGAGTGTTATGCGCGTGCAACCTTTCTGATATCGTGTGCATTTGAAAATTTCGCATTGTTTCGCAATAACACTGGGTCCACGCTGAGTGGACCCAGTGTTATTCAGCAAACATAAGTCTTAACAGGGGCAGTTGGGCGAGTTGGTGTATATTTATAGTTAAAGAGGGTGCAAAAAAAATCACAGCACAGAGAAATGAAGGGGACAGGATGACGCGCTTCTAGCAACTGAAGTTTAATCGAAACCACAGAAAGATGTAAACACACAGTACGAAAAAATTACAAGACTAAACAATCACACATCCACAGAGGAATGGAGGGGGCAGACAGGACAATGCGCTACTAGTAACTGAAGTGTAATGAAAACCACAGAAAGATATAAACACACATGACTAAAAAAGCCAAGCACGTGTTCAACTTCAGTTGTTAGTAGTGTGTCATTCCGTCCCCTTTGTTGCTGTGTGTTCTGATTTCGTTTTCACGTTTTCCTTACCTATGAACTGAACTCCTGACTGTTTCACAGTCTCTATATATGTGTGGTCAATTTTTATTCATCCTCATGGCATATCAATTCCTATAATCCATGGTGCAAAGCGACCAGTCACTATTTACAGGAATTTTTTTATTTAGTGCCTGTGATTGCCTAATTGCAAGTTGACGTTGCAGCCATGGTGCTTGGATTATTTTCAATGTGGTAATTATGCGTAAGCCATCAAGTGAGGAATTAAGGATGAACTTTTGAGTTAGAGATGGCACTAGCTGGCATAAAAACATTGAAGCATGGCTGTACTTGTTATGCATATTAGAAGTATTGGTACATTGCAGTCATGTGATTATGCCGACAAGTTCCCAAGCACACTTCCAGAAATTTACGATGGCTTCCAGGTATCTGTGAGTAAAAATGTACAGCAACATATGAAGGCAACCTTGTAATTTTGTGGGCATTGCTGAATGCTTTTATGCACCATGGTAAGTGGACCTACAGTCAACACCACAGGTCTATTTTGGGCTTTTTTGTAGGAAACTCAACTCCAAAATCATGTGCGACATGTTTTGATGCCATAAGGCAAACTAATGCAATAAAAAACTATACAACTGCCTGTCTACACGGTTTCATATTTCCCAAAAGTGATGCTAGCCTTATTGTACTAATTAGTTGCCTTCGTGTGTAGGCTAACACCAAGTTCCTTGGGTAGCTTATTTTTTTGGATTGTACTTACATACTGGCACGGTGAAGTGCACACGTTAATGCGCATCATGATGAGATTTTACACCCTACTTTCGTATTGCTTTACTGTTGTGAATTATGTATAGTGCTTAGGCTGTACTGTATATGTGTTCCACGTGTTCAGTTTTGGGAGTAGGTTCTGTGCACGACGATAGAAATATATACCTATATCCTTACATTGACACGAGAACTGCTGCTGTTTTGATTCCAATAAAATGTTGCAACCACTGGTTCTTGTATCAATTGAAGTATGACTACTTGTCGTGCATGCAAATTGAAGAAATGAATTTGTGCTTGCAAAACAAATTGCTGAAACACTGCCTGCTCAATGTAACTGCTTGTGTTTTATTACCAAACACATTGAACAGATGATTCCCAGATTATGACACATTGTAGAAGATAGGCAACAGAAAGTTAGACAGAAAGTCATCACTGTGTTCTAACGTAGATTGGGTGATCTTTTATCAATAGTAGCATAATTGAAGGTTGCTGTTGTATAAATAAAGTTTAACGTAGTGTGCAGGTGGACGAGGGAGTGCACATATGATAGCTTTTCCAGTTTTCTGCATATTTGCTACAGTCCTCGTTTTTCTGTGTTACGACTGTGAAATTCTGAATTGCAAACAAGCCAACCTCTCTGCTGCTGTGGTGAAGTAATTCAACAGAACCATATTTTCTCAAGAACAGCTGTTCCATGGGTAATGCTTTTTTTAATGGGTACTGCATCATCTGTCTGAGGGAAGGGCCAAGTACACATGGACGTTCACAAGAGAGAAGTGCAAGTACATTAACTTTTTTGTTTTGTGGGAGACCTGTCACTGGTAAACTGGGGAGGTTGTCCTTGACCTTGGGGCACGCCTTAGGCATTCGCTTTAACGCGGTGGCGTGATGCTTACCAATAAAAGCTAATTAGTAAGAAATGTAGGTAGTATCCGAGTATGAAAGCAAATAAATACTGAATATGCGTTATAGAGAATCACTGAATGGCGTGCTAAAGCGTGCATTGCGAATAAGCGCTAAATGCGGAAATAGATAAGCGTTCAGCTGCTCAGAAGACGCTGCTGCCCCTAGCTGCGTGCAGCTCGCGGCTGTACGCGCGCATTCAACGCACTTTATGTAGGCGCGTTACAATGTCCTTGTAACTCTGGAATTTTCTGCGTGTGTTATTTTCATATGGGAACGCAGGCGGTCCGCGCTAAAGAGTGCATTGCGAATAAGCGCTAATTGCGGAAACAGATTTTTATTCAGCTGCTCAGAGCGCGCTGCTGCCCCTGCGTGCAGCTCGCGGCAGTACGCGCGCATTGAATGCGCTTAATGTAGGCGCGTTACAATGTTCTAAGTCGGGCATCTGCGTGTGTAACTTTCATATGAGAACGCAGGCGGTCTTCGAACCGCTCATAACACCCTGCCGCATCTGGACGCGCGCAGTTCGCGGCTGCAGAAATAACGAAAATTGCTCCACAGCATACGCTCATGGAATGCACATACGTTCGCTCGTCTGAAGATACCTTTGTCACGCTGGTATTCACGAATTTAGCGCGAGCGAAGAGGGCACACGTTTATAATTTTTCTAGTGGCACGACACGGTGAACCGGAGAATTCGGAGCCGAGGGTGTTTACGTCGATCGGCTCGGCCTGCATGACGCCCCACAAATTATGTATTGACCTTCCGCAAGAGCAAACACACGCCGATGGTACAAGAACAGAAGTTCGAAGTTGTGCCGACGGGTTACCAGCCGCTTTGTACATACATTGGTACATATATAAGCCCACGAAAAAAGCAAGCTTGCAAGTGGTGGCGCTGTGGTGTAATGGTTATAGTGCTTGCTTTAAGTACGTGTGGTCGCGAGTTCGATTCCTGTGTCGTGCGTACTTGTATGCAAATGTCATTGTTGTGCATAAATACTTTGGTGTCCATTTTCTATTATGTCCTAGTGATGAATAGTAGCGGAAATTGGCCGGTAAACGTAATATAGTGCCTAAAATATACTTTTTTTTTTTCATTTCGCGACCGCTCTAGGGCCTCGTATAAAAGGAGGCTTTAACAGCTCTCAAAAGAAGCAGAAAAACTCTCAATGCGCTCTGTTCAAGCCCCCAAAATGGGTTACATAAAAACACCAACTTTACCTCCAAAAGGAGGCTTTAAAAGCTCTCAAAAGAACCAGAAAAGCTTCCAATGCGCTCCGTTCAAGCCCTCAAAATGAGTTCAATAAAAACACAAATTTGCCTCCTTAGTTCCGTCTAATCACTCCCTCCTTTTGAACCTCCTTTTGAACCTCCTTTCGAAGGGGGTTTTGCGTAGTACCTTTAGGATGCGCGCTGCGCAACGAGCCCAAAACTCCCTAAAAGGCTCAAACCCGTTTGCAGTGTATTTTAAGCTGACGCGTCCTAATGGCCCCGGAGCCTCCCTACAGCGCCGCCTATTCTTGTGTGAAAAAGCCGACAATGTATTTAAAGCTTGAACTTGTTTTGAATGTCTCATATTTCAGCAGTAAATATGCGTTGAAAAGGCGATGTGCAAGCATAACGTAAAAAAAAATTGGGGGACGCTTAAGCTTCGCCTTTAAGAGTTGAACGCGTTGGCGATATTCTGTTCGTAGTGCGCAGTTCGAACACTACGAGTGTTTAACAGAATGCGCGCACTAAGGTGTGTGCCTTATGTAATGGGTAGCATGCTTTAAACCAGGAGCAATTATGCGCGAGAAACTTTCTCGAAGTTGCGATGCACCCACTACGTGGTCTTAAGGGAATACGCTCAGTAATGTGTGTGCCTTTTGTAATGGGTGGCTGTCTTTAAACCACGAAGTCGTTATGATATTGGCATGGTGTACGCTTGTACCACGCAATATTACTGCGATATTACATCTCGTACTGTGACACCTATATACAGGACGCGTATTTTTGGGGAGCATGAAAGTTACTTTCAGTGCAGCTCCAAGCAGAGGTGTGGCTGTGTGGTAGAACACCTGCTTGCCACGCAGACGGCCTGGGTTCGATTCTCACTCGGACCCAACATTTTTATTATTTTATTTGCAGCTTTTTCGATTTTTCGGTCACGGACAAGATGATGATTTTTCGCTCACAACCAATGGCCCCGACGCCGACGGCGGAATTTCTGCGATACGAGCTCTTTAACGCTATCGCGTTAAAATATCTCGGATGGCCTTCCTCGGCAGTAGCTTCGGCCATCGTTGTACTTCGCTTAATACGTGTTAGTCCTATTTTAAAAATATTTACGAAGCTTTACAATTTCGTCAGTGTATACTTCTAAAGTTACCTTATGCTACTAGCTAATAAGCCGAATATTCTGCTGAATACCCAGCCTGCAAGTCATACAGTACATTTTGGATGCCTCTGTTTATACACTGCAACGGTCAAGGTTCATGGCATCTCTTTTCTCGCGAACAGTGCGCTGCTTCTTTTAAAATGCGTTTTTTGCTAACGTCCCAATGTTACCATAAGTGCACGCATAAGAAATTTCCCCCATCCTGAAGATACCCCGTCGAAGTAACTAGATACGGGCGGTGGTAACTAATATGCTGCGATAAAAGAAAAAATTGGAAGAACGAGTCAGACAGAAACACTGACATGTTTTTTTTTTTTTTTATTACAGCTGTTCCGACGTGGGAGCGGCCCGCAACGTGCTAGGGCGCTTTCCGAGGGACCGAAATAAAGTTTATTCATCCATCCATCCATTACAGCGCAGAACACCAAAAATTCCGAGAAGCGCTTAATGCACATGTACTGTGTATTCGTTTGAGGTAACAGTAACGAACTTAAACCCCCTCCTCCTTTTCTACGTAATGTAGCGGATAGAGGTGTGCACGGGCTCCGGGTAGCCCGAAAGCCCGAGCCCGACCCGGCCCGCGGGCCGGGCTCGGACGGGCCGACGCATTTTCACCTCGGGCCCGCGCCGGGCTCGGGCTACTTGGAGTTTTATCGGGCCGGGCTCGGGCCCGGCGCAAAGCCCGAGTCAAGCCCGAAATATAGAGAATGAGGGGGAATTGTTTTCCAGCACGCATACAGCGCCTTTTCCGCGAGCGTCCTTTACCGCTTTTCCTTCCCATTCGCTACTTTAAACAAAAGGGGAGCAGGTAAAGCACTGCCTCTGTTGCACTCCGACAAACAGAGAAGTAACACCGCTTGAGCTAGTGACGGCGCCACGCGACTCCTCGCGTTAGATTTAAGGCCCAATCCCATATGAGTGAAAATGCACGTGACAGCGACGAGCGACCCGACGTAGAACGCCTTCGTGCAAGCGGATGCTTGCATGGGCATAACCCATACACGTGACGGCTTTGGCAAGCGAACTCCATTGTTGCTGGCATGAGGCCGTCTACTTGTATAGCAAGAGTGCCGCGAACAGTCTCTATTACAGACTGTTCGTCGTGTGTCGTTTGATCATACTTCACATGCTCAATAAAATGCCAAATTACCGGAAAACGATGTTTTGTTTTCGCAGCGAACCTTCAAAAAGCCGGGCCGGGCCGGGCCCGGGATTGTGTTTTCGTACGTCGGGCCGGGCCGGGCGGGCCCGCAGCCTTTCGCCGTCGGGCTCGGGCGGGCCTTCGACAAAGTCAACGGGCCCGGGCCGGGCTCGGGCTCGGAAATACGGCCCGTGCACAGCTCTAGTAGCGGAGCCCAGGCACGTAGCCAGAAATTTTTTTCGGGGGGGGGGGGGGGGGCGAGGCCTAATTGTTCGAAAGAAAGTCTTTCCATGGCAAAAAGAAGAAAAAGTTGCCCGGAAATATAGAAGGTCGGACGAATTTCGGGGGGGGGGGGGCCCGGGCCCCCCGGGCCCCCCCCTTGCCTACGTGCCTGGCGGAGCCCGTTTATAATACAGCAGAGAAAGAGAGATAGACAGGCAGAGATGATAGCCAGGTTTAGCCTGTCCTTCTAACATACACAGGAGAGCAAGGAAAAAATGAAAGTTGTTTTTAAAAGGGACGACAGCACTTGCGTGGCCGCCGTGCTTATGACGGTGATGGTCCAATATTTTTATTCATTGAATGCTCTTTATTCACTGCTCTTTATTCACTTTATTCACTGAAAATTCCACGAATGGTACTTTTTCATCGCATTCTCAGAACATCAACATGTACGGGGAGTTTTCTGAGTGCAACGCATCGCACTCGATGGTTTAGTATCGGACGTGCAGCCGGACGTAATCGATACACGATGTGCAGCCTTAGTAAGGAAAACTGCAGCGGATGTTCTAATGCGTTCGCAAAGAGCCTAGATGGTGTGACTGGACGCAGGATTAATTAGGATCGCTTCGATAGACATGTGTGTACATTAGAGCACTGCACGGGCTCCGGCCGACTCCGGCCGACCCGGAAACCCAAGTTCGGCCCGGCCCGTGGGCATGGTCGGGCCAGGTAAAGTAGTTTTTACGGCGGGTCCGGGCTCGGGCCTGAAGTTCCGGGCTTAGGTTCGGGCCCGCGTTTGAGGTGGCGGGCTCGGGTCGGGCCGGGCTTGGAGTTCGCTCAGTTCTTAAAGGAGTACTGGCACGATTTTGGGGCACCCCAAAAGGAGCATTTCTTGTTCCCATGGAGTGCCCTATCAACACTCTCCCCACACCGGAGCCAGAGAACGCGTATAAAATATTTCACATTGATTTTAAAGTTTTCGTCACCCAGCGTCTGCAAGCCAGCCCCACCGCAATGGACATTATCACGACAAGTCAACACCGTTCACTGGGTTTGCGAAATCTGCGTCCTGCATGCAGCCTAAATTGCAGACGTCGCTGTGAGAGTCTCTAGAAGGCAATTCACTCGTCGTTGTTCACGTGCACCGCGTGCGACTGACAGCAAGCTGACAGCTGTTGCTAGTATGTCGCAAGTTGGTCTTCCCGTGACGTCAGACGTGTGTTGAGACGTCACTACGCAGCCGCCCCCTCGATACCGAAACCGAAATTCCTGTGTTAAGGTAGCGGTATTAAATATATATTCAATGCGTTCCTAAGCACTACGAGACTCTTTTTAGGGTTCTCGACACCCGTGCTTTTATTTAGAGCGACAACCCGAGAATATTTAAAATTCGTGTGAGTACTGCTTTAAGATTGTTCCACATACATTGTGCATACATATATGTTCCACATATATTCCCCATATATTCCACATATTCCACACATCTAAAAAAGAAAAGCTCTTTTATGCGGGGCAAGCTATTTCGAACAGTTTTATGAGAGATACTGAACTTCTATTGCTACTTGCATATGGGGCTGCTTGATTTATCAGAAACGGGCGAGCTGAAGGTAAATAGACCACTGCGCGCCTATATAGTTAACATCTGACTATTCTGTGCTGTATCAATTGCATTCTTTATTATTTTACATCCCTAATGTTACTTTGTAATCGCAGTAATAATTGTAATAAAATACGTTTATATGTATAACGTATCATCGCAAGAGCGATCACAGAGCTCCAAAGCGTGGGAAAGTTCATGAAATCGTTCTGAAAATACAGGGCGTGCAAACACGGACACAAGAAAGAAGTTTGGGGTGCCCTGACGTCTTTCTTGTGTCCGTGTTTGCACGCCCTGTCTTTTTAGAATGAATACTTACCAACTAGCTCAGCTCTCTGTTATTCTAAGTTCTTGAAAGTTCCACCTATCCACTAAAACTAAAGGTCTGCGCGGAGTCTCGTTACATAGAATCACTATAGAGACACATTCTTTTTCCGTGGCTCCGTCACGGCTTCCAGTGGTCATGTCACGCCATATGAACATGTACAATAATATAATAATATCTGGGGTTTAACGTCCCAAAACCACGATATGATTATGAGAGACGCCGTAGTGGAGGGCTCCGGAAATTTCAACCACCTGGGGTTCTTTAACGTGCACCTAAATCTAAGTACACGGGCCTCAGACATTTTCGCCTCCACCGAAAATGCAGCCGCCGCGGCCGGGATTCGATCCCGCGACCTTCGGGTCAGCAGTCGAGCGCCATAACCACTAGACCACCGTGGCGGGGCTATGAACATGTACAGCTTGGCACAGCCTGCTTTGTGTGCCCGCATTGTTAACATGTGAGCTTTCGCCTTATAGGCTTCCCAAGCAACGCTTAGCGGCGCTGCTGCTCTTGACAGGCAGCGCCATCTCTGGCAGAAAAAGAGAAACTGGGGCGTGATCAGCGAGCGTTTTCCCCGCTCTCCACCGCGTTGCCGCTCGCTTCCGTGCACGTGCAGAGCTCTCGCGGTGCACTTGCGGCGTCTCACAATGTACCGCGTGCAGTGCGGCTTCAAAAGGATCTTCAAGCTTGACTGGCGCTTCCGAAAAGCGAACTTGATAAAATGAGAAAGGCTATCACGTTAACGTTGAAGAGCAGACGATCGACGACAACCACGCCCGACTCAAAGCGAAATGCATTTCCCAAGTCGCGATTACAACGTGTAGGACGTATACCTCGAGGTAAGTCTCATTCTGTCATGTTAAAGATGAATAATGGTCCACATACACTCCGAAATGAAGCCGTACACGCTATCGATGTTCTGCGGCGTGGACTACGAATCATATGATTGTTGTTTTGATATGGCATGCTTACAGTAGCAGCCGTGTACTTTCGTGAACAAACGTTTGCGGCGTGCGAAAAAAAGATTATACGGCCATGGCACTGCTTCCTGAGAAGGTTTGAGTCAAGTCCTCTGTGCCGCTGGAGAATCACCCACCGATTAAGACGCAAGGCAGCTAGCTGAGCTTCAACCACTGTGAAGCAAGATGAACTGCTCGCCTAGTTTTTTCGGCTCTCGCGTCATGCTTGCAGTCTCTTTTTATGATACCGACTTGACAGGCGTATAAAACCTGTTGCGCGAACGCGGCTAGAAAATCGCACAAAGTCAGAAGGTGGCTACTTCAAGGTTGCAATTGCAAAGCGTGTATTAAGTGCCAGTTATATTTAGCGGCTTAAATATATATCACCCTAATAAAGTGACAAAAACAAAGCAAACCTGCAGAACGATGTCAAAGCTTGCTGAAAATACACAGACGTCCGTTCCGGCGTGGTAAAGCAGCCTTCCCGACGCGTGAAATGCAGGCGCCGAACTTCTGACAATGTGCGGAGTTCAGTTGAATTCAACTAACCGCGCAACGCTAACGGTATAACGCGAACGTGAACGTTCAACAACGACGGGTAGGTCTCACGAGCACGGGGAATCAAAACACAGAGTTGCTTCACCTACAACCGTAACTGGACTTTAACAATGCGAGAAGACAGCGAGTAATCATTACTGTAGTCGCTGCGTGCATGCGCCCCGTTACTTACCGATTCAGGTAGTCGGAACGAACGAAAGCGATGAACTCAGACAGCCAAAATAGAAGGCGAGACAGCGCTGTCAGCTATCCACGCTTGCCGCCTTTATTTCTCGTGCGACACGCCCGGGAACCGATACAGTTTAACACGTGAATCGTGTGCCTTGTCTGCACTGTTGTGGGTGGCCACTAAACCGCAGTACTTCGGACCACGCTTGCGCTTCCGCGGGGTCGCTTCTGCCGTCGTGGAAGTGCGCAGCTTCGCACAGCAAGCCTCTCGGTTCAACGTACCCAGCTGACGGCCTCCCAGCTACCCGCACCGAGAGAAGAACGCGTGCGCACGTGCGCTACCGTGAAAGGGGCTGAGTCGGCCGCGCGAAGGTTCAGAGCTTTCCGACAGAGCCGCAGCGCGGCTGGCGCGGCGCTGTCGTCGCGCCGCAAACTTGAGCTTGGGTTCCCTATTCCACTATATGGCGCGAGAGCTACATGATGCTGCCACAACGGCGTTGCAATGTGCAGTAATAGTTTAGGTCCACTTAACAATGCACGGGGCAAAGTAAATTCGCATGACCATATACCTGGCTTGAAAAAAAAAAGAGTTACGAATTCGGTGCCGGGAGATTCCCCCTTACCTCGAACCATATAAACCGAATGAGTAAGCGTCGAGAAGTTTATCGGTGTCTTTATCACCAAACTGGCACGAGCGCCGAAGATAAATTAAAATCTGTTCGTTCACCTCCGGACAGTCCTACCGGCGTAGTCCAATCGTCATCATCTACCGCTACAACATCGTTAGGAAGGCATACACCATTACAATAGCAAAAAGAAAATTACACAAATCGTGCGTGACATACACTGCTGAAACCTTCACAGAGGAGCCCACAAAGAGGAGTTTTGTAGATGATATGGAAGAGTGGCACGACGTTCGGGAACGCGAGAAACGAAGGGATGAGATGGACATCTGTATTCATTCTGCAGTGGTCCGCAAAGACATCCGATATTTGTTCCAGGGGTGGAAGTAAAAAAAAAAAGGAGTGCCAACACCTTCACAATTCGCAAGGCAGATTTCGTGCTCCCCGGCGGCTAGCGCAAGCAGTGCAAGAATCTTTAGCGCGTCAGGAGATTTGATGCAACAGCGCATGGCGTGCTTAAAGCCGAAAACACTTCATAATTTGGGCCCGTATTCACAAAACCTCATACGCTACATTCAAGAGGAACGCACTGCGTTTCTTCTTGCTCTGGTTACTGCGATCTGTCGCAGACTATTTGGAAGAAAGCGGCCAAAGAGAAAAAAGAAATACTCGCTTAAGGCAAGCTGATTTTCTTTTACTCGTAAATGCAAGTGCCTACACTGCTTCTTGAAAACTTTGTCGAGTGGCTGAAGAGTCAATAGTGCATTTCGACGTTGTATGCTTCTTGTGGTTCACTCATAAGAATTGAGATGGGGGCGTTTAGGGAAGTGAGCGATTTTATGCTGGAGCCGCTCACTTTACTATTTGATCAGCAGTAAAAAAAAATGAAAGAAGGCGAATGTAGACGGCCCCGCGGTTATAACTGCGGTACGAATGATGAACAACTTA